>NW_027501332.1:0-52607 GCF_021521415.1 Bidens hawaiensis | reverse complement strand
CCCCGTGAGGACCCAATATGATAAATTCACAGCCAAAAAGTCCACACGACGCTACACGGGTCAAATGGGTCGGTAACTCGCAAGCACAACGCACCAACTATTCAATAAACACGAATGCACGTTGTAACGACCCGTTTGAGTAACCCATAACCAATTCAGCCCCAATACTTATAAGAATCTCTTTCCAACAGCCCGTACATTCAACCGAAGCTATCCGAACTGAATTGGTCATCACTTATTTCATCCCCCGCGTTAAACGCAACAAATCACTATTCTTGATGACCGAAAACTAGTTTTCAATCTACAACTAGTTGACCAATAAAACGAACACCAAGGCACATGATTTTAAAGTATGTTATATGGGACATACCTAAGAAGATTGTGGTGCAAAAACCTTAGCCGAAACAGCCGCGAAACTGCCCAATTGGATAGCTACCCGGTAAGCCTAAAACAAGCGGTTTAACGACGAATAAACGAGCCATAAGGATGAATTAAGGTGAAAAAGAGTTGTAGACATTTAGTACCGACCTGGAATTAAACTTTTGGAGGCTGGACGGTGGTTGATTGCACGCAAAACGAGGAGGGGGTTTGAGGGGCGCCGATTGGACAAAAGGTAATGGGGGTTAGGGTTTTATTTATTTATTTATTTTTTATTATAATATAAAAATGTTACATTCTGGCCTTCTAAGTTGAGAGTTGAGACACTTGGATGAAAGTTAAGAAATCCAACTTACGGGAACGACTAAGAGGTCCCTGAAGATTCAGGACGAGTCCCGATAGAAAATAGAATCATTCAAGGCATAAGCATATTTTCTTTTTTTAATGAAATTTTACGGGCGTTACAGAAGTAAAGAATAAAATGATGGGAATTCTTAAGGAATTTCCAAAATTAAAAAAATAAACCTAGGTTTTGAAAATAATTTTAAGAGTGAGGCATAGCCTCCGAGTTGTGTGTGCTTTCTGTGTACTATAGTATGAATAAGGAATTTAAATATAGTTAAGCTATGCATAAATAATTTAAACTAATAGGGCATACGTGTAGGAACACGTATAAGGCCCTAAGCATGCAACTAGGTCGTTACGTCCAACCACCTATCTTAAAGCCTTCGGCTCTGATACCAATCTGTCACACCCGAACCTAACGACAGAACAAGTCGGGGTGCGACAATATTTGTATCATAGCTCAAAGACACTAAAATAATTCAAGTGTCAATATCTAATTTATTTCATTCATATCAAAGCTTACAAAGTATTTAAAACAAAAGAAATCACATCAATTTTTTTTAATTAACCTAAAGTCCAATCTACGTTCCCCACTTCATACCATCTTGTAACGCCCGTAAATTTCGTTAACCAGCTCGATCATTTATAAATGTTTGTTTAAAAGCCGGGCTTTCATCTTTCTAATTTAGAGCCTTGGAATACGTTGTAAAAGTCCATTTATCCGTACTTTTGCTCAAGACATCACCTCTTATAACTTAAAGGGCTAGATTAGTATGTATCACCCGTTAATTCTCGTTAAAAGTATTATGCCTTGTAGAGTTTGTATTGTTTGATGGGTTTTGATCTTTATTGTTGAGGGGCCTCTTGTGTAATTCTAATAGTCCAATTATTTTCTTTACGAACAAGTTATATCATTTACAAAGTAGAGCGGCCTGAATTCTAAGATGCCTAAACTTAAACAAAAACAAGCTGCCCTAATCCCTTTTAGCGATCGGCAGCCCAGACACTCCTCCCCTTCACGTTTTTTCTCATCTCTCCAACCATTCTCAAGTGATATTCATCCAATTCCAGGTTACTATTACATCAAGGATTGTCTTTTTCACCATTAAAACTCTTTATTGAACCCTAGAGATGTCATAAACATGTTAGGGTTTGAGTTTTGATTAAAATAGTTGTGACAGATTCGTACTTGTTTATTGTTTGGTCTGTAACTCAATGAATATTGATTTTTTTTTTCATGAATTCTTGATTTCATGATATTCTACTTTGAGTCTAGTTTACAGAGAGGTATAATTTTTAATTTTTGGACCATATTTGAATAGTTTTTATGATTTTATAAATTTATGTGTCAAAGCTGATGCGGGGGTGACAGATTCTGGTCTGTCTTTCCGACATCATAACTCTTTTTTGACAAGTCCAAATTTGTTGGTTCCACTTCTGGAACTTCATATTTTGAGTTAAGATTACAACCCAATAGGAATAGTTTAATTTGGTTTGGTAATGATTTTCAAACAAATAAAACACTTTTTCTGCGCACGGAAATAGCTGCACATACCTTTCTGTGTTGGAGGAATTTTTATGATTTTTTTATCCACTGGAAAAATATAATAAAAATATTTATATAAATATAAGACATTTATTCAACTATGTTAAAATTTAATAATTTATTTCTATGGTTTTTCTATATAATAAAATACATCTTTGCATGCTAAAATCTGCACGTTATACTCGTTATTGATCAATTCATTCGTTTAGGGCTTAACCGGTGGCTGTCCAATCAAGTACCTTTCGGGGCTGTTTTAAGTGAGGTTTTTATTCCGTCATCTTCCTAGGTATGTCATATGTATCATACGTTAGTATCGTGAGAAATGAAGCTCGTTTGCTTTGTCAATTGTCAATAGATTAAAACTAGGATTTCGGTTGTCTAGTTTGTTGATTGTTGCGTTTAGCGCATTGTTTGAGGGGATTAACAACCAATTCAGATTGTGTAGCCTCGATATGTTATACGGGCTGTGAAAAACTTAATTTTTATGTTAATGGGGATGAATTGGTTGTCGGTTGCTCAAACGGGTCAGTACAACGCACATTCGCATTTAATTGGTAGTTTATGCGTTGTTCAAGCGAATTCCCGACCCATTCAACTCGTGTAGTGTCGTGTGGAATTTTTGGCTGCAATTATACTTAATTTGTGTAAGGCCCCATTCCTGGTAACCCTACTTTGGTGTTGGATTTACTCATAAACATAGTTCTAAAATCAGAGTTAATTAAAAACTTTTCGCGAAATACATAATATTAAACATTCTTACAAAGTGTAAGTACTTGTTTTAACAAAATACATTAAGACTTAAACAATAACATTAATGACACATGAATCTTCCGTCTTCGATGCCAGTCTTCATCTATTTGCCACGTGTCCCACCTCAAGCAACCTGCCCGATCCTACTCACCTGCATGCATACTAAAAGTCAGCTACGCTGAGTGAGTTCTAGTTTAACAAGTTACAGGGTTATTTTTACACGTTCTTTTATTTACAAACAACATTTCTTGCACTATTCTTACATTATTTTTATACTTTCTTACGATCATAAAATTATTCTTACATTCTTGCACAGATATTATAAGGGTCTGCCACCCGACCTCTTGCACAGATATTATAATGGTCTGCCACCCGACCTCTTGCACCGATATCATAGAGTCGGCCACTCTATTCTTGCCCAGTTATTAAAAGGGCCTGTCACCCTGACTCTTATGTTAGACTCTTACTATTCTTGCCCAGGTATTAGAAGGGCCTGTCACCCTGACTCTTACATTATATTATTTCTAGACTCTTACAATCATGTTAAGTTAGACAACTAACACATACAAGTTCTAACATTTTTCTTTCATTCTTGCATTAATCATTCTCATTAATCATATAAATATATATGACACTAGTCTTACAAGTATGCACACAGCCCCAAAAACATTTCAAGAGAAATGGGGCTAGAACTCACCTGAAGCCGGTTTCTCTCACCGTTAATGGTAATGCCTTTCCTTAGCTGTGCGTGGCTGACTGTGCAACACATAACGAGTGTCAATTATTTATCACTACTACCTCAAACATCTACATTACTGAACTCTAAACTAACGAGGGTCCGGGGCAGTGCCCCTGGTAGTGGGGTCTAGGGGCGGCAGACCCTAGCAGGGTCCAAGGGGCAGAGCCCCTGGCTGGGGTTGAGCTCATCAAAAACGTATCAGAAAATGGATTTAATGAAATTTCGCATGAGAATTTCGCATGGAATTTCGCATGAGAATTTTTCATGGAATTTCGCATGGAATTTCGCATGAGAATTTCGCATGGAATTTCGCTATGAATTTCGCATGGAATTTCGCATGAGAATTTCGCTTTGCATGTGATTTCGCTTCGCATGCGATTTCGTTTCGCATGCTGATTCGCTTCGCATGGCGTGCGATGCGAAATTCTTGAATTTCGCATGGCATGCGATGCAAAGCCCTTTTTTTCATGCGAAAAACACCTTATTACTTTATTTTTACCATTTTAGGGTCATTTTCCTCTGAGACTCTTCCTTAGGACCCGATTCTACTCTTTTATGGGTTTCGGGTCGTACAAACTTTGTATACCCGTGTTTTTCATAGTCCAAACATCATCTTTTTGTTCTAAACACACCCGTGAGGTTAAAACTCACCAAGTTTATGTTTTTCTTACATTTCACAACCCGATCTATCATTATATCGGTTTACATGTCGATTCTAACCATAAAACTTAACCCTTGGCCGAAGCTTACCTTTTGCTCCAGGTTCGGTTAAGATCTGGACAAACCCGAAGATCTGGATGTGTTTCTTGGTGTTTGATGACGTTTACACACGAGGTTCTTCCTTCTTTTGGCTCGGGATTGGATTCAGGTGATAGAGAGAAAGTGTGTGTGATGGTGGAAAGAAATGGAATGGAGAAGAGGTTGGGGTATATATATAGGGGTCCAAGGGCCCCACTACCCACTACCTTTTCCAACCAAACCTTATCCAAACATAAACACGCACACAATTAAACTAACGATACACAATTAATAATAAACTTCTCTTTTATTTATTTATCTTAAAATACGGATGTTACAATTTGGTCCAAACGGGGCTGAGTTGGTTGCTAAGTGCATAAACAACTCATAAACCCGCATAACCGATTCAAAAGGCAACTACCGGGGGTAATTTGGGAATCCTTTACCCCCGAGATTATCTAAGGTTGATTTTGGTATATACAAGGCCCTGGAAGCTGTGGTAATAGAAATTGATAAGGTTGAGGCTTTAGGCCAATCCTCGTAAGCGTATCTTACTTAACTTTTCTTACATGTGCAACCCTTAGTAAAGTGGAGGGGCCAGAATGTATTATATTGTTAATATATTTTATAAAAAAAAAATCTAACCCTAACCCCAACACCCACCTCCGATCGGCGCAACTACCCCCTCCCCCCTTCTCGATTTCGTGCAACCAGCCATCACCCGGCCTCCAAACGTTCAATTCCATGTCGGTATTTGATGTCTACAACTCTTTTTTACCTCAATTCATCCTTATGGCTCGTTTATTCGTCGTTAAACTGCTTGTTTTAGGTTACCAGGTGGCTGTCCAATTGGACAGTTTCGGGGCTGTTTTGTAACGTCCGTAATTTTCCGATAAAAAGGTTTAACCTTGTAGTGTTGTGTACACCTTTCTGGCTTGACCCAGCATTCTTCCGAGAGCTCCTTGCACCCTCGTAAACGTATTTTACTTAACTTTTCTTACAAGTTTAACCATTAGTAAAGTGGAGGGGCTAGGATGTATTATTATTATAATATTAACAAAAAAAAAATTAAAACCTAACCCTACACCCTAGTCCAATCGGCGCCCCCCCCCCTCCCCCTCTCATCTCGATTTTCGTGCAAGACCAGCCCATCTCCGGCCATCCAAAGTTCAATTCCAGGTCGGTATTAAGTGGCTACAACTCTTTTTCACTTTAATTCATCCATACGGCGCGTTTATTCGTCGAAATTCGGTTGTTTTTAGGCTTGTCGGGTGGCTGTCCAATTGGGCAGTTTCGGGGCTGTTTCGGCTAAGGTTTTTGCACCACAAACTTCCTAGGTATGTCACTTACAACATACTAAAATTTCATGGTCATTGGAATTGGTTAGGTCGGCCAATTGTTAATAGTTTGAAAACTAGGATTCGGTTGACTAGTTTGTGAGTTGTTGTGTTTAACGCGTTGTTTGAGGGAAATGACAACCAATTCAAATGTTGTAGACTCGGCATGATATGTTGGCTGTGAAAAACTGATTTTTTTTTAGTATTTGGGGTGACTTGGTTGTGGGTTACTTGAACGAGTCGGTACGGCGCAAATTCGTGTTTATTGGTAATTTGTGCATCGTGCTTGCGAATTACCGACCCATTCAACTCGTGTAGTGTCGTGTGGACTTGTTGGTTGTGATTTTGCTAAATTTGGTCCACACGGGGCTGAGTCGGTATCTAAGTGCATAAACAACCCGTTACGCGCGTATTCAATAAAGTCAACAACTTTTGGGGGTAATTTGGGAACCCTTTGTCCCCGGGATTAACTAAGGGTGGTTTTGGTAAATACATGGCCTCGGGGGCTGATGTAATTGAATTTGGTAATGTCAAGGCTTTAGGTCAATCAAATCATGTTAGAACGTCTCGTAGGATAAACGAGTCGGTACGTTTAGTTAGTAATCTTTGTGTGCAATCCGACAGGCTTGTAAACTGTGGAGTGGCTTTGAGGTTCTCAAACCCTTTGGTGTGTGGCTCGTCTCAGGTGAGTTCATGATGCCCCTTTTAAATCTTTTCATGTTTTGGACTAGCATACACACCGTAATACAATTTTACACGATTTTACTCGTTACAACTATTGGGATGGTATTACATAGCTTTACTTGTATTTGTGCATTTAAAAAACTATGAGTGGACTATATTCTATGCCTTAGGATATTTCAGACTCGTTATGGTCATATATTCCTTAAGGTTATATACCTAATTATAGTCTAGACTCGATGATGTTAATAGGCTTGGTAGTAATTGAATACGAGTAGACCAATTTACTTAGTTCATGTATTGGACTGATTATTATATATTACCATATGGCCCATAGGCTTACTTGTAATTTGGAATGTCTTGGGATGATATATATGTGTGTGTGTGTGTGTGTGTGTATGTATGTATGGAGGTATGTATGTATGTATGAGTATGTGTTACCTTATAGCCTACGGTTGTGTGATGATATTTAGTTCCTCGTAACTAAGAGTGATGTGAGTAGGCTTATTGATGTGTGTGTGCATGGTGATCACGGCCAGGTCAAATATATTACTCGAGTTTTCAAATCCCGTGGTCGAGGGCCCGTGTGGCGTGATCATCATTTTGGTGGGTCAAATATATTACTCGGGTTTTAAAATCCCATGGTGAAAATACCCGTTGTATGTTGAGCGGTGATCGGGTCAAATATATTACTCGGGTTGTACCCATGGTGGAGAGGCCCGTATCACGTGCTTGGATGTGTAAGTTGTGACCGAGTCAAATATATTACTCGGGTTTGACCCGTGGTGGAGAGGCTCGTGTCACATGTTTAGGTCTTACCGCGTCCGGGTCAAATATATTACTCGAGTCTTGACTCGTGGTGGAGAGGCCCGTGTACGTGTGTTCGACGATGAATGTATTATTTGGTGAATTATATTAATTATTTTATTATTATCCTCTCTATTGTTTAGAATTATAAGTTTTGAAATAAAGTATGAAATATTGTTTATGAAAACCTGAACTCACTCAGCTCTAGCTGACTTTGTGTATATGTTAGTTTGACTTTCAGGTTAAGGATTGGAGGTTACCGCTTGGACGTGCTGGAGACTACTCGGAAGGTTGAAGGCATTTCTGGTCAAGGATTTCAAATAAAACGGATATTTTATTTACATTCGATTTTGGACACTTGTACCCGTGTTTGGGACTTTCACTTAAACTTTTTCCGCTGTTATTTACTCTAAACTGGTTTTAAATACAAAGAATTGTTTAGTTTTAAATTTTTGTGAATTTTTGGATATGATGACCAACTGTAGGATTCCCGGGTTTTGAGGTCTTACATGTTTCGGCTGAGGTTTTTGCACCACAATCTTCCTAGGTATGTCTAGTATATCATACTTAAAAATCATGTTCATTGGTGTTCGTTAGATTGGTCAACTAGTTGTAGTTTGATTTTTAGTGTTCGGTTGACTAGAGTTGTAGTTTGATGCGTTTAACGCGAGGGTTCAAGTGATTAATGACCAATTCAGCTCGGGGGAACTTGGTTTGATGTACGGGCTGTTGAAAAATCATTTTTATAAGTTATGGGGCTGAATTAGTTGTCGGTTGCTCAAACGGGTCGGTACAACGCGCAATTGCGTTTATTTAATAGTTGGTATGTTGTACTTGCGGGTTATCGACCCATTTGACTCGTGTAGCGTCGTGTGGACTTGTTGGCTCTGATTTTATCATATTGGGTCCACACGGGGCTGAGCTGGATGTTAATTGCCTAAACGACACTTAGGCGCGCGTGTTAGTGTCACCTAGTGCTTCCGGGGGTAAATTGGGAAGTCTTTATTCCCGGGAGTATCTAAGGGCTGTGTTGGTGAACGTAAGGCCCGGGGGGCTGTTATGATTGAGTTTGATGAGGTCGAGGCTTTAGGTAACTCGAACCATGTTAGAACGTCTCGTAGGATAAACGAGTTCTTTCGATGTCGTTTGTAATGTTTGTATGTAAACTGGCAGGTGTTTGAGTTTTGGGATTACTTAGGGATTTTCTAGCTCGTGGTGAATACCTGTCTTGTGTCAGGTGAGTTCATGATGCCCCTTTTTAAGTCTTTTCACGTTTTGGGCTGGCATACACACTCAATTACAGTTTTACCAGATTTTACTCGTTAAAACAATTTGAAGATCATTGTATTGTTTTGATAATGTTGTGCAATTATGAAAACCCAGTGTGAGTTACATTCGGTGCCTTAGGATATTTTAGACTCATTTGGTCTTAATTCCTTAAGGTTATATACCTGGTTATGGTCTAGACTCGAGGATGTTAATAGGCTGGGTAGTAATTGAATACGAGTAGACCTATTTACTTAGTTCATGTATTGGACTGATTATTATATATTACCTTAAGGCCCATAGGCTTGCTTGTAATGTGGTATATTTTGGGATGATATATATATGTGTGTGTGTGTGTGTGTGTGTGTATGTGCATGTGTTACCCTATGGCCTATCATTAGTGATGTTAGTTAGCCATTTGTGACTAAGGATGGCTTACTTATGATGTGTGAGTATGTGTTACCTTATAGCCTACGGTTGTGTGATGACATTTAGTTCCTTGTGACTAAGAATGATGTGAGTAGGCTTATTGATGTGTGCGTGCATGGTGATTGCGGCCGGGTCAAATATATTACTCGGGTTTTCAAACCCTGTGGTGGAGAGACCCGTGTGGCGTGATCATCATTTTGGCGGGTCAAATATATTACTCGGGTTTTAAAATCCCGTGGTGAAGAGGCCCGTTGTATGTTAAACCGTGACCGGGTCAAATATATTACTCGGGTTATCCTCGTGGTGAAGAGGCCAGTATCACGTGTTTGGATGTGTAAGCCGTGACCGAGTCAAATATTGTTGATACACGTTTTGTACGTCTCAGTCTTTAACAGGGCATTAATGTATTTAGTATAAAGTATATGGGTCTTAATGTAAATATGGCTAAATGAGCCATTCGTTCTAATGTAATGTTACATTCGTTACCCTGTAACGAATGTAACATATTCGTATAATTGTAAGCTCATTCGTTAACCCTGTTTAACGAATGAGATAACGAATGAGGGCTATTCGTTATAGGTTAAAGTATTAACGAATGAGGAGTTCATTCGTATGGTTTAATGTAACGAATGACACATTCGTTAACTGTTAAGTTAGCGAATGTGGTCATCCCCTATATATATTCTGTAAATTATTCATTAATGTAAGTTTTCAAGTTTTCAGTTCATTCTCTATCGTTACTCTGTCATCTCCATAACGTATTACAGTTTAATCGTATATCAATCAACATGTGTATCGTTGTTTTCAAGATCTAGATCTGTATTCAAGGTTCTTTCAAGTGGTATCAGAGCAGGGAATCTGATCTACGATACATAATCGAGTGTTAATCGTATTCAATTGGTTCTGTTTCATGATGAATTGATTGAGTTTTAAGGTAAACTGATAATGGTAGAAACAGAGACTATTTTTAATGAGGATTTGAACTAGTTTGTTTTGTGTTTGTGAGTTCGGACTAGGCAATTAAGGTTCGGATTTGGTTTTGGATTGTTTTGATAGAAGTTTTAAGTAGTTTCAGTAAGATTCGGACGAGTTGGAAGTTGAAATTGGAAGTTTGAATCGTTGAAGTCTGATTCGTTAAGATGAAGTCTGATTCATTAGGATGAAGCCTGATTTGTTACACTGTTTACACTTGTTCGCTAAGACCTAACCACTCATTCGCTATAACTTCAATCTCATTCGTTCAATCTTATTCGTGAAGATCAAACCTTATTCGTTCAATCTTATTCGTTAAAGCCTGATTCGTTCAAGCTTATTCGTTAAGACTGATTCGTTAGATAAATTGTTAACGAATATCCCATTCGTTAAAGTAATCAATTTTTAACGAATATCCCATTCGTTGAAGTAATCAATTTTTAACGAATATTCCATTCGTTAATCTTTAACGAATATCCCATTCGTTACTGGTTCATTCGTGTGAACAGTAAACGAATAACCTTTGAAAGTTTGACAATTTTAATCCCTGAAGTTTATCATGGCTGCTCAGAATTCATCTTATTATCTTTAGCATCACAGAATGTCTTATTGCAACAGATGCTGACGATGGATAACGAGATTGGCAGTCACAATAAGTGTCCCAAGCTGTTGAAACTATCGGACTTTGCCTGTTGGGAACCAAGATTCCGTGCACATCTGGGATCCGTGCATCCTAGCAGTGTTCGTTTTCTTGATGATGTTTATGCTGCACCACTGATCGGTAATGACAACACAAGTTGGACTCCGAAACCTTTTAAAGATTATGAGACACATGAGTTGAAGGACTTTGAAAGTGAAACGAAAGCATATTCTACACTCACTATGGCTTTACCGGAACATATTTTTCATCAATATAGTACGATCAAAGTCTGTGCTTCATTGTTTACTGCCTTGAAAACGAGAAGTTTGGGAAATACTCTCGAAAGCAAGAAGACTTTGGTGAAATTTCAATTCAGAAATTTTATCCTGATGAAAAATGAAACTGTAGAAGAAATGATCAACCATTTCAGCCATTTGATTGTTGAGATGTCATCTGTTGATCTTGAGCCAACTAAACAAGATAAGATTGATACTTTAAAGAATGCTTTACCTACAGATTATTCAAATTTTTTGTTCGTGCTTAAAGAGAACGGTTTCTTTCAAAAACCTGAACTGACTGCTGTACAATTCATTAACAAGATCGAAGAAAGGGAATTTGATCTTAGATGTCAATCTACCTTGAAAGAAAATCAAAATCAGCAGTCATCAACTCAGAATCCATTACTTTATGGTGGTGCATTACCGGCAAACAATGCGACAAGCTTAGTGCCTATTAATGCATTCTTTGCTCAATCTCAAGAGGGTCCTAACGTAAACAATTCTCCTAATGTATGTTTCATGGCGAGTGGTGCAACTGGAAACTCAAATACTCATACTTCAAGCCTACCCAAGGTTAATTTACAAGAAGCTGAACAATAGTTTGATTTTGTATGTGCGTTCATGACTTCATATGAACAACTGGTGGGAAGTAAGATTGCTACGAGTGATCTCACAGATGAGGACTATGATCAAATCGACCCAGATGATCTTGAGCTTATGGATTTAAAGTGGAACATGGCCATGATTGTTCGAAAGGTTAAAAAAATTCATGCAACGAATGGGAAAAGATCTTCCCACGTTGAACAAAAGGGTTGGATTTGATAAATTAAAAGTCAAATGTTATAATTGCAGTGAATTTGGCCATTTTGCCAAAGAGTGTGACAAGCCGAAGAAAGAATTTTCTAGCTCACGCAATTCTGACCGTGCTTCTACAAAGTCTTCATCTAGAGGAGATAAAAATAACACTGCTGCCTCTGGTGATCAAGACAAATCTCCTGTTACTCAAGCTTTATTGGTGTTGATTGGTCTCAGCGCTTATTGGGAAACCAGACAAACGTTGCTATCTTTGAGCCTGTGGAGAATTTTGAGGATGCCAGTAGCGATAATGTATTAGAAGGTAGTGATTCTTCTGACTCGGAAACGGACAGTGATCAATCTCTGTCATCTTCACAAGAATCATCTCCTGAAGAAACTGCATCTTATGCCTGCATGGCTAAGATTGATGAGGTATGTCCTACACCTCAAATTAATGTAAATTGCTCTGAGTGTTCTGTGTTAAAAGCCAAACTTGAAACTGCATTAACTCAAAACAATACATTTACTAATGATTACTTTACTATCAAGGAATGCTATAAGCAAAAGACAAAATTGCTTGAGCAAACGAATCTGAAAATTCAGAAATTATCAGATAGTAATCATGATCTTAAAGCTAAGGTCCACTGTAAAATTATTGAAGTGGATCAACATTTAAAGGAGATTCTTCGTCTTCGAACTTGCATTTCCAATCTCGAACAAGAAAAAATGGAATTAAATCATAAACTTAGTAAATTCAGAGATTCTTCTTTTCTTTTGAATGAGATAATTGAGGTTAATCATTCACACAAAAAGAACGGGAAAGCAGGTTTGGGATACGTCGAAATTCCTCCTCCATTTAATCAGGATTACAGTAGCATTCCTAAGGCAGAAAATTCTTTAAATATGCCTACTGTTAAACCTGAAAATGTTGAGTCATGTGAACCGACTCGTGAACCAGCTATTATTGAAAGCAAAAAGGTGTTTACCAAAAATGAAATGGACGGTTCAATTGAAGAGTTGACTGAAACAGATGTGATTGTTAAAAATAAGGACATTCCAATTGATAATCATATTCTGTGTGAACCAGAAGATTTTGAAAAAGTTGTTTATGATGCAAAATCTTCAAATGTTTCTTTAAACAATTCAAGCGTTCCTAACGAGCTTCCTAAAGTAATTCCAAAGGAACAAGTTAATGTAACTTCCACAGACAAACTTTCAGTATCTGATGAGGAATTAATGCAATTTATTAATCCTCCACTGTAAACTTCAACCGGAAAAGTATTTAAATTAAAAGGTACTTCTCAAAAGTGTTCTCAGACAAAGAAGTTCCATTGAATCTTCTTAAACCAGAATTGATTGAAAGTGTATTTCAAGATGAAACTACTCAAATGACTGAACTTGAGAGGAAATTTCTTCAATCAAAAACTAGTAATGTTTAAAAACAAAAAACAAATGTTTTTAAACCTATAAAATTCATTAAATCGTCAGGTTTGGAAAATTCATCGAATTTGACAAATCTTGAATTTTACAAAATGAAGAAGGGTTTAAAACATAAGTCATCAAAAAAGGTCACTTTTGAGACACCTAAATCTTATAATCTGAAAACTTTGTTATCATAACCGACCGGTACATCATCACAACGAAGTTTAAACTCTCGACTATGTTTCAAGTGTGGTGAACCGGGTCACGTTTCAAGACGATGCAAAGCAAAGATCGAAAATATCAAAAATTATTCAACTTGCAAAACGAATGATTTTTCTAATATAAAAGAAAATCAAGTTGATGATTCTTTGATAATGTATTCAAACATCATTCCGAGGAAAGTTATTCGGATTGATGCACTTAATGTGTTGAACACATGTGTTGACCGTGCTCAACCCATTTGTTCAACCACAGATTCGGGAAGAATCCGTGATGGTTATCTTAACAAGAAATCTAAGAAAACTGCCACTTATTCTCAAGTACCGAATTTGTGTGTTAATTTATTAAGTTCTCCAAAGGTTTCAAAGGGAGAGCCCAAGACTGAGGCTTGGGCGGCCTTTTTGAACTAATCATCTTACTTGATTATGCAGGGTACATCTAGGTCCGTATCAACTCAAAAATGGATATTGGATAGCGGATGTTCTTGGCATATAACCGGTAACATAGACCTTCTGCACAACATTAAAGATATTCAAGGGGGTTGTGTGGCGTTTGCTGGTAATCAAGGAGGGATGATTACAAAAGAAAGAGAAGTTTCAAACGGTAGAATTACGTTTGAAAAGGTTAATTATTGTGAAAAGGTGGATCACAATCTGTTTAGTGTTTCACAGATTTGCGATAAGAAGTTTACCACCATATTCACCGACAAGGAATGTGTTATTCTTCAACCAGGATTCAAAATTCCAGAAGACATGGTTGTCATGCGATCACCTCGATCAAATGATATTTACGTACTTGACATGAGTTACGATGTCAAAGTTTCGTCCTCATCTACTTGCTTTGTGTCTAAAGCAACAGAGAAAGACTCTATTCTTTGGCATAGACGCATGGGACATATTCACTTAAGAAAAATGAACTTTTTGATGACAAATGATTTAGTGAATGGAGTGTCCCTCAAGAACTTTAAATTTAATGATCATTGCGTCGCATGCAAGAAGGGGAAACAAAAGAAGAAATCTCACCCAACCAAATCACTAACGATATCGTGACTCCTCTGGAACGACTTCATATGGATCTCTTTGGTTCAGTGAACCGCGCTAGCATTGCTGGAGATTTTTATTGTTTGGTTGTGACGGATGATTTCTCTCATTATTCATGGGTGTTATTTATGGCATCGAAAGATCAAACTCCTGTGCTGATTCAAAACCTTATTACAAAGATCGAATCACTTTACAATCTGAAAGTGAGACGAATTCGTAGTGACAATGGAACTGAGTTCAGGAATAATGTATTGGATTTCTTTTGTATTCAGAAAGGAATTCATCAGGAATTCAGTGCACCTTATGTTCCTCAACAGAATGGTGTGTCTGAGCGAAAGAATCGTACGTTGATTGAAGCTGCACGTACAATGCTGGCTGATTCTAAGCTACCTGTTCAATTCTGGAACGAAGCTGTGAATACTGCATGCTACACTTTGAATCGCGTACTAACGGTAAAGAAGCTTAAGAAGACTAGTTACGAGCTTCTACATAATTGTAAACCGAACTTAAAGTATTTGTAACCATTTGGGTGTCCATGAACTGTGTTGAAGAAAGCCGTTGGAAAGTTTGATGAGAAAGCTTTTGAGGGTTATTTCCTGGGTTATAATTCTCCGAAGAAACGGGTTTTCAATCTTTCTTCTGGTTGCGTAGAGGAATGGTATCACGTTGATTGTCAAAGTTATACTACTCCACCAACTGGTACAGGACCCGATTGGATGTTCGATTACGAACTATTATTTAATTCATTTACATCAACAGTTACTGATATACCTGAAGATCTCGTTAGATTGTATTTGGAGGATCAATGTCTTCCAAATTCAAGGTTTTCCTCGGTTGATGCAAGTGACTCTCCTAATGTATCTGAAACATCAAACGATGTTTCTGAATTTTTCGATGATGCTGATTTTGTTGATTCATCGTCTGTACTGGTAGATGACGCTCAAGAACCTACCGAGCCTATTCTAATCAGTGATGATTCATCATCTGTCTCTTTAGACACTGCGGAGGAAAATATCACCAATTTGGGTAATAATGTATCTGTTCCTGCGAATCCTATTTTACGGATTCATTCGCAACATCCACAGGATCAGATAATTGGTGATGTGAACGACGGGGTTCGCACAAGGCACCAATTGGCTAACATATGTGATGATCAATCTGATCATAATGTATCTCCTACTGAGGATTCGATTGTTTGTGCTTATGCGGATTTGCACTCTTCGGGTATCCTTAGTATCGCACAATACACCTGTTTTTTATCACAGATAGAACCAACAAGTGTCGCAATGGCACTCAAGGAACCATCATGGGTTGAAGCTATGCAGGAGGAGCTGCAACAGTTTGTTAGACTGGGTGTATGGGACTTAATTGACAAACCAGATCGCGTTAAAAAGGCGATCCCTACAAAATGGGTTTTTAAGTGCAAGAAGGACGATCGTGGGGTTATCGTGCTAAATAAGGCGCGTTTGGTCGTTCTTGGTTACAATCAACAGGAAGGCATAGATTATACAGAAGTGTATGCTCCGGTGGCACGACTGGAGGCTATACGAATATTTCTTGCCTATGCAGCCTACAAAAACTTCAAAATTTATCAAATGGATGTAAATTCGGCATTCTTGAATGGAGCAATTCATGAAGAATTGTACGTGAAACAGCCTCCTGGCTTCGAGGATCCAGACTTTCCTAAGCGTGTTTACCGTTTAAATAAAGCTCTGTATGGTTTGCATCAGGCCCCGAGAGCCTGGTACAGCACGTTGGCTGACCATCTGATTGAAAGTGGATTCACAAGAGGAACTTTGGATTGTACGTTATTTTACCAGAATATGGGTGATGATCTGCTCCTCGTCCAAATTTACGTGGACGATATTATTTTTGGTTCGACAAACGCGTTTTCAATACTTGCTTGGTATAAATGGTTTAAAATCTTTCACAGAAATTCAAAAGCGTGGTTAGATCATTTTTTTGTTTTGTTTGTTATTTCATTTTTTATTGTTTTTAGGGGGAGAAAATAGAAAATTACTAAAATAGTGTGGTTTCATTTGTACAGAAAAATTCTATAAAATCCAAAAACATTCAAATATTGAAAAATCCAAAAACATTGAAAAATGCTCCTAAAAATTGAGTTTTGAAGCAAAAAGGGAAAATGATAGTACATTGACTTAGCGGACCTAACATATGAATAAAGTAGACTAAAAAGTGTCGTAAGATCAATTGTATGATGTGTATGATAGGCTTAACAGATCGTATAAGTGCTAAAAAGATATAAATCTAAATGCTTGCCAAATCTAGTGCTGTTACATCTTGATGCATAGTTAATATCTGTATTAAGTATCAAAAAGCTTTAAAGATTGTTGTGTGTGCATACATTCATTTTTGAAGAAAATTCTGCTTTGTTTTATCTTTATTTTTGCAAAGTAATTCAACTTCATTTTTTCTTTATTTTCGTTCAAATCTTGGATCCTCTCCTGCGTGATAAGATTATCCGACCTGAGGGTTAGGATTTGGATATTCTGCTTTATTTTCTTGGTGTTTCGTATAAAATCTTGGACTTTCTCCGCGCGATAATACAGGATTATCCGAATTGCGAGTTAAGATTTTATGCAACTTCTGCTTATTTGTTATCTTTTTATTTTTTGTTAAAATGGATCCTTATCTGCGTGTAGTAATACCGATCTTAAGGGAAAATTTTAACTTTCTGCTTTATTTTCTTTTTGTTATTTTTGTATGAGTCACAGCTAATCAATTCAAAGAAGAAAAACGTACATGTGAAATTCAATGTATAAGAGATATGAAACTGTGTCTGACAGGTGGGTTCCACATAAGATTTGTGCTTAATTGAACCTTAAAATGTATCGTAAAGTTACAGACGGATCTGTCTAAAGTTTAAGGTGGACAATTATATCTGCAATCATCTTTGGGTTACGTGCATAATGATGTCAAAATTGAAGTGTAGTCTAGGACGTTATTAGTCAATATGATTCCCTGCTCAACTCACAAAAATATGTATTGCTTTTCAGTTACTGTGTTTAATTCTTTGCTACTTGAAAATTTTCAAAATATACAAAAAGATTTTATATTCTTTTTATTTTTTTTTCTGCTTTAGTTTCGATTTACCAAGCTAGCGAATTAATCATTGAGAAAAGGAAAAAGAGTTAAACCCCGGAACAAAAGTTTAAGTTAAATCATGCTTAACGTATTTTCAATTGGTAATAATTGATGATTTTAATGTAAAAATCCGTTTAAGTTAAGTATTACCGATCCACGGTGATCGGGTATTTTAATGTATGCAATTAAAAACTAACTTGGATTTAATTGATTATTTAATTCATTGATTAAAACCCTAATTGGTTTTAATGATTATTTAATTCCTTAAAATGAGAATTTTATCTCATTCGCTAAGGAACATGGTGATTCGTTAAAAAGTTTAACGAATGTAATACCATTCGTTATTTAAACATAACGAATGAGTTTTTTATTTTTTATAAAGACATTCGCTTTCGTTGTGCATAACGAATGGAAGACATTCGTTTAAACACTTAACGAATAAGAATGGTTAATGTATTCGTTAAAGATTAACGAATGACTTAGCTATTCGTTACCAGTTTAACGAATGAGAGAAGATTCGTTAAAAGTTTTAACGAATGAGATTCAACAGTTAACGAATGAGGCCATTCGTTAGTTCAAATTTTGAACGAATGACCTTGATTCACGTGAAATTATTGGATATAATCCCAAGGTTAGACGAATGATGGTTCATTCGCGTATTCCTATTCCATTGCCATTCCAAACGAAACTCTGCCAAAATTTTATCAGAATCCATTGCTTGCATATTAGATTCATTGATTGATCTATTTGTCTTCAACAGGTAATGGCGATCATAACCATACCATTCTCATGGAATTTCATCGGTGTTTGAGTGTTAATTGCTATAGTAAAACTATGAATATTCATCGATGAATTATCTATTAATGAAATTCTTAACTGAATCAACATTAGACTAAAAATCATTGTTTTAAGTACATGCAACTGATTTCCGAACATGTTTGGCCTAATTAATGGATAAAAAGTTTGGAAATTCAGAAGATTAATCGATGAATATCGTCGGTTTTGACTTTGATTAGTCAAAATTGATTATAATTTGACTCCTGTGTTAGTCAAATTGATAATTGAGTCTGATTCGTTATCTTTATACCGAATGTCACATGATTCGTTATTGGTGTAATGAATGATAGTCTGATTCGTTAATGGGTTAACAAATAACTATTTGATTCGTTAAAATAACGAATGGATAGTTAAATTTCATAACGAATCAGATTTGATTCGTTAAATGATTCTAATGAATCTGACTTATTCGTTAAACTTGATTCGTTACTTGTAACGAATAGGTTAATGATTAACGAATGTCTCTTTTAATGTATAACGAATGTCAAATTCGTTTAAAGTTTTTAGCGAATGTGATAGTCATTCGTTAATATGTTGATTATTTTGGAATATTTTACTAATGTATGTTTGTTCTTCAACAGATATGGCACTGTCTTGGAATAAGAGCCACAACATATGTGCATTTATAGAGCCGAACTTTGAAGATACTCCTATCTTTGGGAGTATGATTCGTTTTCTCATTCGCTCGAGAATCTACAAGGCCATTTCTACCCGAACAGTTGTATATCAGAAGATTATTAAGGAATTCTGGAATACTGCCAGCTTTAATGAAGCAGAAAATCAGATTGAAGCAGTTGTTCAGAATAAGCGGGTTGTGATAGATGATGGAGTTATTCGAGACTCACTGGGTTTTCATGATACTATTGATGATAGGTGTGAATTCAATCGAGTGTTGATAAGAGGAGTATTCGGCTGAGTAAAGTATAATGGAGATTTAGGTAAATCAATGTACAACAAAGCGAACTTGTGTGAACAATACAAGTATCTGCTTCATGTTCTTATACATTGCCTGGGTGGTCGGAAAGGAGGTTTCGACGAGTGTAGGGTGAGGTTACAATCTGCTTTCGTGGCCCTAGTGCTGAATAAACCATTCAATTTTTCTGAATTGGTTTACTATCATCTGAAGGAGAATATCACCAGCAGACACAAATTTTTAATGTATCCTCGTTTTCTTCAAATGATGATCAATGACTTGGTGCCAGACTTGGAGAAAGATCAAGCTGATGTTATGAAGCTAGAACATATGAACAAAGAAACTATGAGACGGTTGAGATCTTATAGAGGTCAGAGTTTGGAAGATCGACCAATGTATAAACGTTTGATTGGTCATTTAGCAGATGTTGATTATGTCGCGCCATCTAATGATCGTTGGATTCATGACGATTCCGATTCGGAACGTGAAGATGGTGATGGTAATAACGGTGGAGATGATGGTGGTGATGGTGGTCCAGGACCACAAGCTGAGTTAAGTTATGAACAGAAGCGTAAGCGTAAAGGTAAAGAACCGATGACAGAAGAAGGGGAGAAAGTCAAGAAACAAAGAGTTAGAAGGGGTTCGGGGATTGAGATACCAAGCCAGCCTTTTGTACCTTCTACTGCTGTTTCTACTCCTATTATATCTTCTACTGCTTCTCCAGTTCTAGGTGCACAGTTTCCACGATCTCCTACTCCTAATATTATATCAGATTTTTCTCGTTCTCCAACACCTGTGCAAATGCCTACGTCTCCAATGCCTCCAACTCTTACTACTATGAGGCCTAATATTCAGATTGGAGATATATTACATAATGTATTGGCATAGATGCCTACACCGCAGCCAACTACACCTGTTACTCCTGTTACACCTATACCGTTGCCAAGGCCTGAGCATTCCTTTATGACATTCAGTCGTCCTCAGGGTCCTATGCAACCTATACATCCTAATTTCTATCTCATGGCTCCTCACGCTCAATGGTTTCAAATGATGCATCTGTTGCATTTACAACACACACAAATGCAAGCAGATCGAGCTGCACATGAGCTAGCGCAACGAAACTTACTGAGACATCTTCTTACAGCTCAGCGTGATAATAAAGAACTTCGAGCCCTTGTTACTGCTCAGGGGGGAGAGGTTAGACAAACAAGAGGAGATTATTCTTCAACTGACATGCAAAGAAGATGAATTAAAGAAGTTGAAAAATAATGAAGATGACCAGGATGGTGCAGGGGGTGGGGTAGATCAGCAACCGGGCGGAAGTTCTACACCGTCGGCGGGTAATAAGACTGATGCTGGTGTTGGTGGTGGATGAGCATTTCAATGCAGCAGAGCATTGATTACAGGAAGAAAAAGTTAATTTAAAAGCTGCTGAATCGAGCTATATGTCCACTACAGAGAAGAAGAGGAAACGTGCTTTTGATGGTATGTTTGAGCATAATGTTGAAAAGATGAATAAGATGATCGAGACTTTCAGATATTATGACCGAGAAGATGTGAAAGTTGAGAAAGCTCGAGAATCTGCATACCAGATGAAGAAGTATAAGCCTGCTAAAGACGTTAAAGGTGATATGGTGGCCTGGCAGTACGATTCAGATCTTAAAGTATATATCGTTAAGTGGGAGCATGGTATTTATTATTTCAAACGCCCACACGATATTTTATCTATGCCTCGGTGGTATCTACGAACCTTAGCTAATCGTCCGTTTGTTAATCGTGGAGACGATAAATGGGCTAGCTGGTTCTACAGGCAGTTATTGCATGAAACCCGCTCTGGTTTCAAATTCTTCCAGCCTCAGGTGCCGAAACACAAATATATTGACAAGATAGATGCACGCACTGGATGGAGGAAGTTAATTTTAAAAGTGAAACCGCTGAAGACGATGAAGAGGGTTCCGATGAAGATATTCCCTCAGAGTCTTTTCACCTCATTTAATTATTGGTATTATGATAATCGTACAGGTGAAGCGGTTATTGTTTATGGCCAGGGGACACACACGAAGACGTTACGTGTAATTGATCCAATGTGGCTGGTCAATCTATCTGAGTCTGACAACGACGCGTTATTCACAAGTCAGATCAGATTCGCTAATGTAAAGGATTATGATCTTGCAATGCAGTTTCAGAGGGTTCTTCGTGTCTGCTACGCATACAAGATTCATAGTTGCGTTGATTGGAAGACAAAGATGTTTCAACGCTAAAGTATGATAAAGACCTAGAGACGAGGGGGAGTTTGTTGATACACGTTTTATACGTCTCAGTCTTTATCAGGGCATTAATATATTCAGTATAAAGTATAGGGGTCTTAATGTAAATATGGCTAAATGAGCCATTCGTTCTAATGTAATGTTACATTCGTTACCCTGTAACGAATGTAACACACTCGTCTAATTGTAAGCTCATTCGTTAACCCTGTTTAACGAATGAAATAACGAATGAGGGCTATTCGTTATAGGTTAAAGTATTAACGAATAAGGAGTTCATTCGTATGGTTTAATTTAACGAATGACACATTCGTTAACTATTAAGTTAACGAATGTGGTCATCCCCTATATATATTCTGTAAATTGTTCATTAATGTAAGTTTTCAAGTTTTCAGTTCATTCTCTCTCGATACTCTGTCATCTCCATAACGTATTACAGTTTAATCGTATATCAATCAACATGTGTATCGTTGTTATCAAGATCTAGATCTGTATTCAAGGTTCTTTCAAATATATTACTCGGGTTTGACTCGTGGTGGAGAGGCTCGTGTCTCGTGCTTAGGTCCTACCGCGTCCGGGTCAAATATATTACTCGAGTCTTGACTCATGGTGGAGAGGCCCGTGTACGTGTGTTCGACGATGTATGTACTATTTGGTGAACTAAATTTATTTATTTTATTATTATCCTCTCTTCTGTTTAGAGCTATAACTTTGAAATAAAAGTATGAATTATTGTTTACGAAAACTTGAACTCACTCAGCTCTAGCTGACTTTGTGTGTATGTTAGATTGATTTTCAGGTTAAGAAGTGGATGTTACCGCTTGGACGTGCTGGATGCTACTCGGAGTTGAAGGCATTTCTAGATGAGGACTTTAAAATAAAACAAACACTTCACTTTATATTCCCACTATTTATTATTTGGTACTCGGAGTTTTGGGATTTTAGATACTTAACTTTTCCCACTATTTATTATTTGGTACTTTTCCAGTTTTGGGAATTTTTGATGCTTATGAATTTCGCTGTTAGATTGCTCTGAACTGTTTTTAAATAAAAATGAAACGTTTGGTTTTAAATTTTTGGTGAAATTGTGGATGTGATTACCAACTGTAGGATTCCCGGGATTCGGGGTCTTACAGATTTGTGGGAGTACCTAGGGATTCTCTAGCTCATTGTTGATGTTGTACCTCGTGCCAGGTGAGTTCATGATGCCCCTTTTAACTCTTTTTACGTTTTGGGCTGCCATACACACTCAACTGCAAATTTTACCTGATTTTACTCATTAAAACAATTTGAAGATGTTGTATTGTCTTGTTAATATTTGTGCATTTATGAAATCCGGTGTGGATTATATTCTATGCCTTAAGATATTTTAGACTCGTTTTGGTCATAAATTCCTAAGGTTACATACATTGTTTATGGGCTAGACTCGTGGTGTTAATTGAATACGAGTAGACCTATTTACTTTAGTTCATATTTTGGACTGACTATTATATATTACCTTGTAGCCTACGATTGTCGATATTATTTAGTTCCTTGTGACTAAGAACTATGTGAGTAGGCTCATTGATGTGTGTGTGTGCATGACGATTACGGCTGGGTCAAATATATTACTCGGGTTTTCAAATCCTGTGGTGGAGAGGCCCGTGTGGCGTGATCATCATTAAGGCGGGTCAAATATATTACTCAGGTTTTAAAATCCCGTGGTGGAGAGGCCTGTTGTATGTTAAACCGTGATCGGGTCAAATATATTACCCGGGTTATACTCGTGGTGGAGAAGCCCGTATCACGTGTTTGGATGTGTAAGCCGTGACCGAGTCAAATATATTACTCGGGTTTGACTGGTGGTGGAGAGGCTCGTGTCACGTGCTTATGTCTTACCGTGTCCGGGTCAAATATATTAATCGAGTCTTGACTCGTGGAGGAGAGGCCCGTGTACGTGTGTTTGACCATGAATGTATTATATGGTGATCTTGGCCGGGCCAAACTATAATACTCAGCTTCTAAAATCTTGTGGCAGACCCTGGAAAGCTCGTGAGGGGGGAGGCTCGTGTGGCATGTTCACCATCATATTAAATGTAGCGTTCATGATGATTTTGGTCAGGCCAAACTATACTACTCAAGTTCTAAAATCCTGTGGCGAGCCCCGGAAAGCCCGTGAGGGGGGCGGCTCGTTTGGCATAATCATCATAACGGGTCCCTAAAATCCCGTATCACGTGCTTAGGTCTTACGTGTGTTCGACCTTGATTATATTATATGGATGTTATGCATAGGGATATATATATATATATATATATGTATATATATATATATATATATATATATATATATATATATGGCTACATATCATTTATCCATTTGCCTATTTGTTCATATTCCGTAGTATACTTAAATTCTTGGAATGATTTATATATATGTTGTATATTAAAACTTGAACTCACTCAGCTCAAGCTGACTTTGTGTGTATGTTAGATTGATTTTCAGGTTGAGAAGTACGGAAAAACCGCTTGGACGTGCTCGAGACTACCCGGACGGTTGAAGGCATATCTAGTAGGAGATTAATAACGCAAATTGTTTTCTTTTCATTTATTACTTTAAACAATTTAAATTTTGGTTTTGGGCACTCTTCCTGATTTTTCGGGATTTTGATATTTACTATTCCACTTTTTATTACTCTTAATTGATTTTAATAAGATGAACTTGTTTGGTTTTAAATTTTTGAGAATTTTTAGATATGATGACCAACTGTAGGATTCCCGAGATTTGGGGTCTTACACATCTGAAATAACAACCTGCAATATGCGTAAAAATAATTTGTCAATAATACATGTTGTGCGAGTAATTCAAAGTTTGTTGTAATAATAATAATATTGAGAAATAAAACAATTCCTTGCGTTAGTGAATAACATCAATTAACATAAACAAATAGAAGTGTCTTTTCAACATGTCACTAGATTTCAGACATGTTTACTCGGAAATATTCGCAACTAATAAACAAATGTATCTTTTCGAACATGCCACTAGATTCGGACATGTTTGCTCGGACGGCGTACGATCATACTATGAAGATAAGGACGAGGATGAGATACCAACCAACCATAAAAGCAGTAATCACATAAATCATATGACAATCAACAATTGATCGAGCAATATCACGACCACACAAATAAGGGAATCGTGCTTGAGTGAAATAATATAACAATAGTACTTTCTAGTACGCATAATGCCCCCCCCCCCCCCAAATAACAAAATAGAGAAAAATAGGATTTAATTACTCACCTTAGAGATAAGGTAGACAGTAACGAGGAGGCGGTTAAAGCGAACAAGTTAGTTAATTTCACAAGGAGTCTTGACGATAAGCCCTAGTTTTAAAGTTATAATTAGAACAAATAATCTAAGGATATAAACAAACAAGAAATGACATGATGGGTTTATAACGGATTTGGAGATCGATAAAGTGTTAAATATATTTTATTAGACTTTATAAAAGTTGAATAAAAACAATGTAATCAATTTACACTCACATATAGATTTATAAACAATAAAACGCTAATTTTAATATTAAATATATATTTGTAAATCGAACGAAAACTTGTTTTGAAAGCTTAATGGTGATCGGTTTGTTTAGACGGGTAAAACTAATTTAATTGGATTACATTAAATATTAACTTAGGCTTATTTTTTAAATATAAAATTAAATATATAATAATTAAACATGTGTATGTATGTATATATATATATATATATGGAAAACGTTTAATGAAAATTGATTTTTGGAGAGTTTAAAGGGGTTCGGTCCGTTTAATGGTTAAAATAATATTAGTTATATATATAATGATAATAATAAAGATGAATAAATAAATAATAAAAAAATAAAACCAAACCGGGACTAAGGACTCGAACCTGCGCCCCAAGCCAGTTCAAGGTTTAACAAAGGTGCACCAGCTAATTGGGCAGGTGACTAAATTGTGTAAGGAATGAAAACAATTAAAATATAAACTCAATAACATATTATCCCTAATTCCTTATAAAACCTAGATTAAACAAAACCCAAATTAGACCTTGATTGCCCCTTGCCAATCAAAATTGACAGAGGGCTTTTGTTAAACCCTTAAATCCGATCAAGAAACACAAACCAATTACCTAAAATATGTTCTAATTGATGGGGATTGATGACCTAGGGTTCACGGAAAAAACACAACATCAAAGGTGGGTTAAAACTGCTTCTGAGCGTAAATTGATAAGGGGTTTTGATTCGTGGTGATGTAAGGACGGTGTGGTACCAGCTAACTGAAATAAGATCGTGTATTTATAGGGTTTTGGGGTCGGTCTTCACCACGGTTAGTTAATCATATATTTAACTGTCAATTAGTTGGAAGTTAACATAATTAACTTGTGATTTAACGCGTATTTGATCGACCAACGAGTAGATGTGACAAAAATTTTTGTAATACCCGGCTGATATGGTGGATCGAAATCAAGGAAATATAGAGGATGTACCAACTAGGAGGGAGAGAGAAGGATGGAAGGAAAAATAAAATAAATTTAAAAATTTTGCAATTAGGTCCGTAGGGTTTGAGTTCTTGATCAAGTGGTGAAAAAGTTAAATTCAAGGGTGTTTATTGCATTTTATAAATAGTTTATAAAATCGTTTAAAATAATAATTACTCACACAACGAACTAAACTTATAATGGCTAAATAAAATAATAACAATAATTTATCATTCTTTATTTAATAACGAAAATCCGAATAATTAGACAAACGCAAATTTTAAATGGGTTAGGTTTTCGGGTCTGAAAGTTAACGAACGTTATACCATGAAGTTCCAACATAGATTGATTTAACTATAATGTGAGTGCAATTCTTTCGGGTGCTCTTTCACCTAAGTTGTAAGATCCGGGAACACCTATTATACCCATTCAAGTGGGTGATTTTAAAATGACACGAAAACTCCTAGATCTTGGAGCTAGTATTCGTATCCTCTCGGGAAGCCTTTATGATCAGTATGACTTTGGTCCGCATAGGGAAGCTGCTACCACGGTTATTTTAGCCGACCAAACACCTAAAATTCCCAGGGGATATTGACTTATGTGATTGTGAAGTTGGAAGATTTTTATTTCCAGTTGTGTTTTTGGTTCTTGACTATGTTTCGGGTGAAAGAACCAAACAGCTCACGGTTATACTCGGTAGGTCCTTTTTGGCTATCGCAAATGCCAAAGTTAATTGCAGAAGTGGTACAGTTGACTTGTCATTGGAGCCATAAGCTTAGATTGAATGTTTTCACATGTGTAAATAATTCTCCGGTCGATGACGAGTGCTTTATGGCAGACGCTATTAACGAGTGAGTTCTGTTATACGACTCTGTCATGGACACGGATGGCACAATGCAGACGTGTTTTATGTTTGACAGGTTACAGGTGGAAACTGACAAGCAACTGGAAGAGGAAGAAAGGAAGCTGGAGGTTGCAGCTTTAAGAGGAGAATAACCACTATGTTCGGTTCAGGTGGAGCCACTACCCGAAACGATTGACACCGGGTTAAAACCTTAATTTCAAGAGCCACCAAAAGTCAAGCTGAAAGAGCTACCAAAGCATTTAAAATATGATTTTCTTGGTAAGAATGAAACTTTACCTGTTATTATGGTGTCTAATTTATCTTTTGAACAGGAAAGTGCTTTACCGGAGGTGCCGGTTTCCAACAAGGAGGCGATTGTATGGACAATTGCGGTTCTGAAAAGGATTAGTCCCTCAATTGTCATGCACAAAATCTTCACGGATCCGGAAGTCAAACCGGCACATGATGCCCAGCGGAGGTTGAACCCGAAGATAAGAGAGGTGTTTGAGAAAGAGGTGATGAAGTTGCTGGATGCATGTATCATATTCGCCATCTCTGAAAGCATATGAGTAAGCCCAACTCAGACCGTACCCAAGAAGGCGGGCATCTAAGTTGTTAAAGACGACACAGGTAGCGAGGTAGCCACCCGACCGGTAAACAGGTGGAGGATTTGTATTGATTATAGAAAATTAAGTGCAGCTACTTCTTAGGATCATTTCCCATTACCGTTAATTGATCAGATTGAAGAGAATTATCAGGTTAGAAGTTTTATTATTTTTTAGATGGATATTTAGGTTATAACCAAATAGCTATTCATCCTTAAGATCAGGAAAATACCTCGTTTACTTGCGCGTATGGCACATCGCATTTAGGCGAATGCTATTTGGGTTATGTAACACCCCACCACCTTTCAAAGGTGCATGATGAGTATCTTTTCAGATATGGTGGGAGAGTCTATGGAAATCTTCATGGATGATTTCTCAATTTTTGGCCCATCTTTTGAGTCATGTTTAAGCTAACTCGAAGGAGTTTTAAAAAGATGTGTCGAAACTAATCTGGTTCTTACTTAGGAAAAGAGCCATTTCATGGTCCAGGAGGGTATAGTGTTAGGCCATATTGTGTCAAGTCGTGGGATTGAGGTAAACTTGCTAAAGTGCAAGTTATTTCTCCTCTACCTCATCCCACAAATGTTAAAGGCATTAGGTCATTTTTGGGGCATTCGGGTTTTATAGAAGATTCATAAAGGGTTTTAGGGGGTGTTTGGCTGAGCTTTTTAAATTGATTTTTTGATTTTTGAAAAGCAAAAGCAACTTTTCAAAAGCTCCAATTTGAAGCTTTTGGAAGAGATTTGCCAAACACATTTTGCTTTTCAACAATCAAACAAGCAAGTTTTAAAAGCTCACCCAAACACCCCCTTAGTGATATTACTAAACCATTGTGTAATCTATTATTTAAAGATGGCATGTTTGAGTTTAATGGCGAGTGTATTAAGGCCTTTAACGTTTTGAAACAAAAATTGGTTAAAGCCCCAATCTTGTACTAACCCGATTGGAATTTACCTTTAGATTAATATGCGATGCAAGTTATTACGCAGTTGGGGCTGTTTTGGGTCAACGGGTTGAGAATAAACCCTTTGCCATATACTATGCAAGTAAAACCTTCTCGGATGCTCAATCGAACACAACAGCCGAGAAGGAGTTAGTAGTAGTAGCATATGCTCTAGATAAATTCCGATCTTATATATGGGGTAGCAAGGTTATTATATATTTATGGACAAAAAGGATTCAAAACTGAGGCTTATCAGATGGATTTTTCTCTTGCAGGAGTTTGATCTAGAGATCCGGGATAAGAAAGGTAGTGAAAATGTTGTTGCATATCACTTGCCCTGAATCATGGCGGAAGAATGAGAAGCTGATGGGCCCATAAACGAGTCCTTCCCAGATGAGCAGATTATGGCAGTCTTTCAAAATCCTTAGTTTGCTTGTATTGTTAATTTTAAAGTTTCAGGTAAGCTACCAAAGCATTATCCAAGGAGAAAGAAGAAGCATTTGATTTCATAAGCCAAGCAATGCATTTGGGATTACCCGGACTTTCTTAAGATTGGGGCAGATTAGATGATTAGACGATGCATACCAGAGGAGGATGACCCAGCCGTGTTGGAACAAGTGCATTCGTCTGCTTGTGGAGGTCACTTTAGTGGCCAGAAAACTGCTAGAAAGTACTTACTGGTGGCCTTTATTGACCATGATTGTTTAGAGATGCTCATGAATTTGCAAAACATTGTTTAAAGTGTCAATAATTAGGGAGCATTTCTAAGAGGGATGAGTTGCCCTTGAACCAGATCCTAGTAGTCGACATCTTTTCTATGGGCCGTTGACTGTGCCAAAATGGGTTAAGGCGATAGCTACTAGGACAAATGATCACCGTTTTGTTTGCAATTTTGTGCAAACAAAAATTTTCTTGAGATTTGCAATCCCCCAAACCATCATTAGTGATGGGGGTCTCATTTCAAAAATTTTAGATTCGGTAAATTGCTTAAATGATACGGTGTTGATCATAGATTTGCAACTCCTACCATACACAAACGAGTTGGCAAGTTAAAGTGTCTAACTGGCAGATTAAACAGATGTTACAAAAAACAGTCCGGATGGACCGTAAAGATTGGTCACTTAAATTGACTGATGCTTTGTGGGTCTACCGGACGGCTTATAAAATGCCGATTGGTACTACTCCTCATAGACTTCTGTATAGTAAGGATTGTCATTTACTGGTTGAACTTGCACGACGAGCTTATTAGGCCACTAAACAAGTTAATACTAATTATGATGATGCAGGTAAAGCTAGGAAGTTGGTGTTGTGTGATATTAAAAAATTGAGGGACGAGGCGTATGAGTGTGCATCTGCATATAAGGCTAAGATGAAGAAGGTTCACGATGCTAAAATTCGATTGAAGAACTTTGAACTGTGTCAAAGGGTTTGGCTCTACAACACAATAATTAAACTCTTCCAGGGAAAGCTAACGAGCAAGTGGACAGGCCCAAACACAATTTTGAGAATTGGAAACCTGTACAAGCACGGAAAGAAGACGCGGGATGACCAACATGCAAAACGATGCAAAAATCAAGAATTCCTATTGAGGAGACTCGCCACGCTACGCGACGGGGCTAGAGTGGGTCCATCACGATACGCGATGGACCATAAAATTTAAACTCTTCCAGGGAAAGCTAGCAAGTAAGTGGACAGGCCCATGCACAATTTTGAGAATTGGAAACCTGTACAAGCACGGAAAGAAGATGCGGGATGACCAACACGCAAAACGATGCAAAAATCAAGAATTCCTATTGAGGAGACTCGCCGCGCTACGCGACGGGGCTAGAGTGGGTCCATCACGATACGCGATGGACCATAAAATTTAAAACGTTGACTTTTGTCCATCGCGCATCGCGATGAACATTTGTTAAGCAGAGCACGATACGCGATGGGTTGTGAAAACGAAAAAAATAGGGTTTTGCATATAATATCATTTTGACAACCCTAAAACATATATCACGTTCCAGAGCAGTTCCAGGAGCCTGAAGACGATTTCCAACCTTCCTAATCATCTAGAGATCAATCCTAATAGTGTTTATCGTTAGAATTGAAGACCTATAAATGACGATTACGGATGGCAACAGGCTGGGTTCGGGTCTGGTATTGGTAATCCCATGGCCGTACCCGTTTGTAAAACCGTGTCCCATACCCGGCCCATTACCCATCGAGTACATGTCGGGTAATTACTCGTTGGGTATCGGGAGTACCCGTGGGTATCAGGTCTACCCGTTGGGATTTTCAAGTACATTTTTTTATCATTATAACTATTTTATACCTTTTATTCGTATAACAATTATTAAAAAATTAAATATAATACACTATATATATATATAAGTGTGACAATAAATAAATACTATCATTATAATTTTTATATATCTTTATATATTATGCATATAGGGCAATTATAGAATAAAAACCTACATTAAAGAAACTTGAAAACTCAATAAGTGGTTACCATGATGTCACATCTATAGTTTTGACTTTTTATAAGGAAAAGTGTATTCTCGTCTTTTGTCATCTCCTTATTTTAATATCATGTGTGTCTCTCTCTTGAGTTCTGACACAATCACATCATTATCACCTGTTTGGTTCTTCTAATTTAATTAAATGCTTCTTACAAAATAAATAAATAAAACATAATTAAAAGAAAGTAAAATATTAAGGCAGACTTTTAATTGATATATATTTCTAATGCCATCATACATTTCTTTTAGTTTTTCAAGCTATCACATAATTCCATTGTTCGTTTGTGTTTGCCTTGTTTTAAAGAATATTCTAATTTATTTCCTTAATATCATGTTATCTAAAAATCATATGGAATGTTACATATTTACATGTATTTTTTGTTTTTACATATTTAATATTATAATGTTTTTACATATTTACATGTTTTTTTGTTTTCACATATTTAGATATTATACTATTTTTACATAGTTACATATTATTTTTACAATTTTCTTTTGTTTTTACATATTTACATATTGTTCTTACTTATTTGCATATTTATTGTTGTTTTCACATATTTAAATATTTTATTGTTTTTAGATATTTACATGGTTTTTTTTACATATTTACATATTACCTTGTTTTTACATATTTACATATTTTTTTGGTTTTTTCGTATTTACATATTTACATATTATATTTTTGTTTTTACATATTTACATAGTTTTTTTACATATTTACATATTATATTGTTTTTACATGTTTACATATTTTTTGTTTTTTTTTTCAAATTTATATATTATACTATGTTTACATAGTTAGATATTAATTTTACATTTTTCTTTTGCTTTTACATATTGTTTAGCATATTTACATAGTTTTTCTTTTTTTTCTTTACATATTTACATATTATATTATTTTTACATATTTACAAAACAAACATCACAATCTTTATTATCAAACTAGGATAGTGGCCCGTGTTACACACGGTTGGAAAAAATTTCAAACGTCATATATATGTATATATATATATATATATATATATATATATATTTATAGCTATCATAAGAATTCTTTACATTGTTTTCTGCAAAAACACAAGATGTAGAAAAATTATGTATAAATAGTGTGAATGAGAAACTGTATAAATATACAAATCATTGAATTGCTAAAGTAATAGTCATACTAAAAAATGTAGCAAAAATTAGTTAAAAATAATTAATTATAGTCAAAATCGGTTTTTAAATCATTTTAAGTTTGACCATGCTTGTGTTATATATTGGTTTAAATATTAATTAGCATTAGGATTAAATTTAATTGATTAATTATGTGGAAATTATAAGCATGGAAGTGGATGACATGGAATATTAAGTGGACATCCTAGGAAAAGGACAAGTGGACAAATTGGTTTTACTTTAATATATTAGTTAAATAGATGTGTCAATCTATAATAACTTATGAAAACCATCCGAAACCATTTAGCTCAATAAACTAATACATAAAAATCATCATCCACACACATCGAAATAAAACTACACATTGAGATTCAAAGCAAATTGTTATTTCCTTTTTTTTATCAATTCACACTAGATAAATTAAAGAAGAAATCCGGTTACCGAATGCTTTTCACATCATATATCTCTTTTTATTCTAAAGGGATTTTTTTCCAAAATGGTCACATATTTCTTCTACCAAGTAAACCCTATTAGTTCGTATATATATATTTTTTTTTTTTTTTTTTTTTTATCTAGAATCCCTGCAGAGGACAGAAAATTCAACTTTGAAGTGGAGAGAGAATAAATTTAATCTTCCCATTTATCATTTGTTGTACTAGCAATGAATAATAAAATCATTTTATTAACTAGCAAAAGTCACTTTTAGTCATAGCCTTTGATCACCATCATCAACGGATGATATAGAGTTTTGGGGGTTTTCTCAACTGGGAAGAGTTTTCAAAAATATTGACCTTCAAATTTCCGACTTAGCCACCATTTACAACTTCACAACCTATAAAATACAAAGAATTTTTCAGGTATATGATTCGGATATATGGTTTGGGTAAATGGGTATGTGTTTTCGGGTAATCGGGTCGGTATCATCTAATCCCATACCTGGCCCATACCCGCGAAAATTTTTAAATCTCAATCCCATGCCCGGCCCATACCCATCAAGTTTCGGGTATACCCATCCCATTTGTTTCGGGTACACCCATCGGGCTCGGGCTATTTTTTTCCATTCCTAATGACGATGCGTGAATGGTCGTCTCTAGTCATACCCGAGATGTATATTATTGTACTTTTAAAGTTTTTCTCATGTTTTAAGAACGAACTAATTGTAATTGTTAATTGTCGATCTATAAACATTGATATTTGGTATTATTGTGCACTCAGTCAGTTTAGGTTTATTTCAATCAGGATGATTAGTTTGCCATTTGTTGTGATACGTGTTTTATAGGGTTATATTGATTAGTTTGAATATGATGAAGCATAAAATTTTCCTTAGTTAAGTCACGCTGGCAGGGAACTTATGATAACCAGTGCCGCGTGTTAGCTATTGTTGATGCCTAAGGATTAACAAGTTGGTTAACCAGATTCGATAATTAATGATTAATCTGTTAAATGACAAGAGATTGTTGTTTGTTACATGCTTGAACCCCGAGTGTGATTTACTCTTGTTAATCGTTTAAAACTCGATTACTTGCTTGTTTAATTCTAAACTCAAATCATTGCTAGTGTGATCAACACTTTTAATTGCTACTTCATCATGTTAGAAATTGATTGCATGCTACACTGACCAATTACTCCTCGTGGTTCGACACCATACTTGTCTTAACTAGTTTAACGTAATTAGGACACTTCATTATTATTGTTTTTGACTAGATCACAACAGTCTAGCATCAGCCCTAGCCTTGTATCTCACATACTTGGCTATAAATAGAAGTCCAATTCAAACTTAATCTACACCCTTTTGCTCTACAACAATTACATACACACACACAAACTTAAAGGTTAATCTCTTCCATTATTCAAGTTTGGGCTGGCAACGCGTGTCTTAATAGGTTTATCAGCTTTGAAACGACGCGCTTAACACAAGTATCAAACATGAATACGGCTAGCTTAAGTACTTTATATGTCATGACTATACGATAGTTTTAAGTTTCATTTCAAAACAAGCATGGGTTTTTGTTGTACTAATAGGAAACATTAATCTTGTAAACTTGTCTCTAGCACAAGAATTTTAACCGAACATTTTTTAGGAAATCGACAAGTGGAAGTTTAGAGTTTGAAGAGTGACCCAATATTTTATGCCATGTATGAAGAATAGTCATAATAGCTTTCCTCTTGTCTCTACCCATCCCCATCTTGTATAGACCATCATCACAATCACCAACTCCAATCAATGTTCTCGAACATAGGACCTGCAAAACACAAAAATCGGGGGGAAAAATGTTATGGCACATTGCAAATATTGTGATAGTCTACTAACAAATAACAAGTTACATTTAAACTTGGGAACAAAGAGGACTCCCTTGACCAAAATTCCATTTGGTAGGGTATAATCCATCCTTCCTTATAAACTATAGCTTCGCCATTCGATAGTGATAGGTGGTTCATATTTCCTTTTTTTCTTGTTTTTAAGCATGCAATCATCATAGATTATAGGCTCCGTTGCACCTGAGTCAATTACCCATTTATCTTCCCTGTTGATGTTGTTTGCCATATTTACCACGAGTGTGTTTTCCTCTTTGGTTATGCCATCGTTGTTTCAAAAAAGATGCACAAATTGTTAATATTCTGCATTAGTCATTCCCGATATCGAACATGCCTCATCTTCGACGTGCTCACCAGAGTTTTGTCTTCCTTCTCTTTGTTTGAGTTTGCCTTAAGGCTGGTATTGCTTTGCGGAGTCTGAAAAATTGTTCCCCTGGTGATGATTCTTTTGGTACTTGAGGATGTCCTTTGTTGTTCACCATTGGCCATGATGGTTGCTTTTAGGGTTTTGGTTTGGTATGTAGATCTTTATAATTGCTCTGATACCATAATGAAATTCATTCGTTGAAATTGGAGAAACATTACAATAAAACAAGGAACATGTTGCAAACTAAAATTAAAGTCTGCAAGCTTGTGATCAAGGCAATAATGCCGCCAACATTTATGGAGGGTGATAATGGTAATCCCTAAAATCATATGAAGGATAATCATGGAAGCATAATAGGTTTAAATAATTGGTACTTTTTATTAAAAAGAGATTATATCCAAATAAAAAAGTATGATTTTTGTAAGAGGGCTAAGAAGGTATTTTAGTCAACCAAAATTAAAACTATGCACTTAAAAACCAACTTAATCCATCACTTTCGCCCATCTCCTACTGCTTATAAAAACCCAACCACTACAATTCCATCATCCACCGCCACCACCGCTACCAACACCCTCGTCGGTGATGGCTCTCCTCCAGTCCTCCATTGTCGTAAACTATAGTGATGCTGGATATGGTGGTGAAAGTGATGGATATGGTGGTCATACAGAAACCTCTGCACTGTTCTACCACCTTTATCACCACCCCCAAACCACTAGATCTGTATCCACCATAAACAAGATGTACTTGTAGACACGGGGTGATGAATTGAAGTTTTGGACATTGGCTATGAAATAAGCACACTCCAAATAAAACCAACAGAGCCAACTAGATGAGCTTTGATAAACTATTTAAAAAAGATCCAACTTGGTGAACAGTGGTGGAGCTGCTCTATGACCGAAGTTGTGACAGGAGACGGGCTGCCGGTGTTAACCAAGTATTTTTCCTCCAAATAAAAACAATATACCCAACTAGCTAAGCTTTGATCAATTATTAAAAAAGATGCAACTTGGCGAACATTTGTGGAGTGGTGTGGTGGGAGTTGTGGTGGTGACCAGAATATGCTTGGTATGAGCCATTAAGAAGTATGTGACCAGAGGGCCCTTGTTTCGATTCTAAGCAGTAATAGTTATACTTTATGTTTTGGGCTTTGATTTGAAAATTTTTTAATTTGCTTAATGTGGCTATAAGAAGTTGAAGTTTGTAGAAAGATAATAGTTTTGAGGGAAATCAAGTGTGAAATAAGGAGGTGACATAAAAGAAATAAAACATTTATTGACTTTCTTTCTTCTGCACATGTCAGATTTTTCATTCAGACTTAAGTGGTGGTTGTGACCAACTACCTCTTAATGATTACCTCTTAACCATTCAGACTTCACTGTGTTCCAAAATTTCATTAAACGAGGGGAGGGTAAGGAAAAGAAATTAGGAGAGAAAAGAAATGAGATGAAAATAGGGATGTCAATGAAACCCGAACCCGGTGGAAAAATCCGAAACCCGACATAAATGAGACGGATAATATTGGACCCATTAGGGTTTGGGATTAGCTTTGAAATTTTTAGTGGGTTTGGGACGGGTTTGGGATTTGTAATATACCCGATTACCCGATAACATTAGCCCATTTACCCGATTATATACCCGATGTACACGACATAACTTTTTCTATATCTATATATAGTATATTTTAAATATATTGTTTGTTGAAACTTGTTATAGCAATTATTTGAGACTTTTTATTTTATGGTAATCATTATTTGTAACCGATTAGTTATATTTTTGTCAAAATTCGATAGAAACCCGATGGGTTTTGGGCCGGGTATACCCAATGGGTATTTTGACAAAACCCGATTGGAAACCCAAAACCCGATGGGAAAACCCGAAACCTGACGGGTAATTGCCCGATTAAAACCAGACGGGTTTGGGACAACTTTCATAATCGGGTATGGGTTTGGGAATGACTAAACTCGACCCAAACCCGACCCATTGCCATCCCTAGATGAAAAGCCTTTTTTTGTGTTCTCGAGTTTAATGAGAAGGAAAAGAAAATCAAGGAATTTAAATATTTTATGAGTTCCCGAGTTGAGAGGAAAAGAAAAGAAAGTTGTATTTTTACTATTATACCCTTTAAGTAAAACAAGAATAAAATTAGTTTGAGGATAATTTAGTAATTGCTAGGATTTTCTCTCCTAATCTTTTCAATTTGGGAGGATGAATATATGTTTAAATTTTCTAGTATTTTTCCTTCTTTCCCCTCCTATTCTCTCCTTAAAAAATCTCTGGAACATGATATTTTAACATTTTCCCCTCCTTTCATTCCCCTTCTCTTGTTAAATGAGACTCTGGAACGCATCTTAAGGTTACCTTTTAACCATTAAGAGGTTATGAGTCATTAAAAGGTAGCCTCTTAATGAGTGTTAAGAGGCTACCAAACAGCCCCCAAGTCATGCATAACACCATACCAACATTCAAGTTTTGTTTAACAATAAAATATTTTCTATCCCTGTTAAATCTATATATAATATCTCAATTTTAAGATTGAAGAAAAAAAAGAAAGAAAGAAACCAGGGGAACTTAATTACCATTCTGGTTTCACAATTTCTAAAAAATAAGAACATAGTGGCAAAATCTTCTTTACCAAGGGAAAAATCGCGGTAATTTCTAATATCTTGGAGAGATGTTTATACATCGGTAATCACTATCATTTGCAATCGTCAAAAAACAACTCTTGATAAAGTTTTGTGATGTGTGAATTTGTTAGCATTCACAAAAACACCTTACATCGTTATGTTTGTGTGATAGTGACGTCTTTCCCAAAAACACGGTACAAAAAAATAAGTTCTCACTAGAAGAATAAATAAAACCATGAAAATACTACTTCAAGTTGGTGTTATGCTCATTAGTTGTTTCAATCTACAAAACTTTAAGCATAGTTTCTACATCAAATCTCCCAAAAATAACATAAAACAAATCTCTAAAAACCTTTCTTCCTCACTATCATCACAAACTTGTCCCAAATTCTTCACCTTTACTTCCTCAACTCCGAAACAGACCCAAGTTTGAAAAGAGTGAGGCGAAAACTGTTCAGACTAAATGGTTTGACTTTGACCCAGCCAAAGAATCAAAAGTATAGATATCATATCGTCGTGTAACGGGAGAATAGGTAAATCATGGTGTCTAAAGTCTCGGGTAAAAATTTTCTTGCAAATAAGTAGCACGGACGGTTCATTCCGTTCCACATACAAGGCGTAATCGTCGTTACCCTCTACAGTGTTATAAAAAGGTATTCTTTTAAACTAAATAATATAACTTTTTTGAAAAGAAATTAATATCATGAAAATAAAAGGTAAAGACACAAAGCATTTAGCAGATAGCTACCTTTTTGTCGCTTGTTTCATGAACACTTTCAGTGATAGACTGCAAGATTCACATAACAAGAACGGGTTACGAAACTAGAAATTTAAGATGTGCTCGGATTACGTTATGTAAATAATCAACTTATTTGTGGTGGCAATTTCCAACACGAACCAAACACGACACAAAAATAATCAGGTTGTAGGTCGACACGTGTAACCCGTTTAAAAAAAGGAGCCGTGTTCAGGTTGACCTGCTAAATTAAACGGTTGTATTAAAGTTGACTCTTTTACCCGTTTAGTTAAACAAGTCGACCCTCTGTTTAACAAATTTCTTCACAACTCACCAACTCGATTAACAAGTTTACAACTTGGTTATCACCCACCAACACGTTTAACACGTGTTCGGGTTACACGATTTTAAGTGTGTGTGTGTGTGTGTGTTAGGGTTGATGTTCTGACATAAATAAAAATACGCAAACCTGCACCCCAACACAATTGACACACCTAAGATTCTTATTGTGGTGATTTGAAGCCGCAATAATCATATTTTCATGTTTGGATAAACGAACTTTATCACCGGTTTGTTTAAGGGTAAACCAATATTAATTATGTTAGGATAAAAGTTTAACCTTTTCTCAAAAATATAGTTTATTGTCATTTTATCTATTAATTTTTTTGAAAGCCATAATCTTTTAGACACTCAAATAGCATAAGCACATCCAAACACTATGCCCTATAGCCCGTTTTATTAGAGTTTTTATGGTCATTCATTATCGTATCATCACTTTCATAACGAACATTCTAATATAAATTCATACCGAGAGATTATTGATGAGCTGATAAGAAACGTCTTTCAGCCCGTATGACTTCGGGTGCCATTTTCGTTCTGACCAGTCAACGTGTGTCACCGACCAGTTTGCAATCCCAGTAGGATCAAACATCTGAATTTTCAAGTCATAAAAATCAATAACTTAAAAAAGTTCCACATTTGACTTGTTTTCAAAATTGAGTTTGAAAAGTATTAACTTTAACTTTAATCAGTAACTTAAATAAATAATGGTGAATTTGCTTACATGGAAAAATGTTGGCAAATAATGTTCATCCGCATAGCAATTGCGACCGTCCATACCAGGCTGTAGTACCAAAAAAATGGCAAAATCAAACTTACTATAAACTACAAAAACATAAACTTAAAGTGTCAAATGTAATTAAAAAACTATGTCATTTCAATTATGATCTAATTTTTTGAATAAAATTATTTAAAAGGTTTTTTGCAATGATAAAGCATTTTGGTTGACTTTTGACCCATTTGACTCAATAGAGGTCAAGCTTAGCAGAAACAATTCACAAGTGACACAAATTCATTAAACATGTATAAACCAAAGAATTAAGAATACCTACCCTACAATAATCTCTGAACTTTGTATAGTAGAGACTATCTGCCATAACTATGATGGCATGTTGACGCTTCATCGTGAACCACTGCACAAATTCAACATTACAACTAATGCTAATTTTTAAAACACAAATTAAAGATGATATTCTCTCAACTTTCACAAAAATGGCCATTTTGGTCAAATCTATAATACCTCAATTAATCAAAACTTTTCAAACAAACGTCTAATTATGAGCAAACAATAACACATTCAATTTAAATAATAGAAACACGTTCAAACTCTATATTCCAAACCTAGTTTTAGTATAGGAGGGGTAAACGAGCCGAGCACTAGCTAGTCTAGAATCAAGCTCGGCTTGTTTAACTTACCAGAGCTTGAGCCCGGCTCCTTTCGAGCTCTATTTCTAAAGCTTAAGCTCGGATCGGCTCGTTGCTATTTATTAACTAAATAACATACATTTTGAATTGTTTTTGTATATAAACTATGTATATAACATAATATATTGCTTAGTTATTTTTAGTTTTTTACCAAAACTTATATATAATAATGGTAATAATAATCATGATAAAAATAAAAATAAAATATATATATATATATATATATATTTATATAATAATAGGCTCGCGAGCCAACTCGATAAGTGGAGCTAGGACTCGAGCTCGTTTATTAAACAAACTCACTATTAGGCTCGATTTGAGCTTTTAGCGAGCCTATCTCAAGCGGCTCTTGAGCGGTTTACACCCCTAAATAACTGATTATCTAACTATGACCGTAATACATCACATATTTAATTCTAAAATGCACATAAAAAGCTAAAAATGAAAAGTAGAAACCTGAGCACCCTTCCTAAAGAATTTCTTTTCAACTTCAGGTAACATATGATCCGAGTACCGACCACTTCCATGTGGACCAGGATCCTCAAAGCTATAACAATATTAAAAAATAAAAAAAAAAGTAAAACTTTTAGCCAAAATTATAAGATAGCTGTATATATGCGTAGTCAAAGTCATGCAAGATCTGTGTACGAACCTGTCAATGAAGCTAACATTTGCGTACATAAGATAGTTGTAAGTATAGTCAAAGTCATGCAATGGTACACAGCTGAAAAAAAAATTATAGCAAAATCAGATACCAGTTAGATCATAAATGATAAGCAATTTAAACGTGGCAATTTTGACCCATTTACTTATAAATGGGGCGGTTCAGGTTATGATTAACGGGACAAACAGGTAGTTTAAAATGCCTCAAAGAAAAGTAAATGAGTCAAACTGAGTGCATTTTAATCACAAGTTTACATATGCATAATAACCAAATTACATATATCTGTAATTTCCAATTTACATACATGCGATCATATAATTGCATATAATAAATGAAAAAACTACATGAATATACGCACACACACTTAAGGAGGGCCCGCACGATTCAGTGATGAACACAACACACTAACACAGACACTGTTGAAGTATCATGCAGGTTTGAAGGTTTAATAAAAGTTTATAAAATAACTAAATATGAAATTAGAGATAATAAAAACGGTTTTGAAAATTTAGTTAAACAGAAAATTGATTGTTTACATAACTAAAGTTCAAAAGGAATTTCGTTATTAGCTGTAAACTATAAAATTAGAGTGGCAGTCTAAACTAATTTATAGTATTTATAATCAATATTATTCAACTACTTTGTTTTTTTGTATTTAATAGCATAATTTGCATGTGTGTGTAAATAATAATTAAGGTAGTCAAATTCATAAAAGACAAGTTTGCCCCTTTAAACGCTTACAATTAATGTAAACAGACAATTCCATCCACCTCAAATTTATTATAATACAGTATAGATATATATATATATATATAACACGAAAAGAGAGACTAACCTGTCAGAAAGTAACACAAAATGCTGATTGTCGAGGTCTAACAATGCATTTGCCAAAAGCCGTTTCTCAGCATCTACCATTGAAATTTTCCCCCAATCTACCTGCAGAAAAAATTAACAAATTTCATTATTAATATTAAAGATTTATTCTTATTCTACAAAAGTGCTTCTATAATATGCATACAAACCTTATCACTATGAGTTTCCCGATTCTGAAAGTACTGGCTAGAATGGACCGGTTTGACTTTGGATGCATGAATATAAACTGAAAACCTTCCTTCATGGCCCTATAATGAGTTAATAAAGCAATCAAATTTGACACATGAAAGATTAAAAAATAATAATAATCTTGAGTCAACACAATCTCTCAAGCGTACATACGAGGCACATAAGTACATAAAATCAGACCATATTATACCTTAAAAAACTTGTCCCACAATCTCTCAAACGCCAACGATCCCGGGCTCAAGAACATAAACGCAATTTTGGGATTTTTCGATTTAATCGATGGAGTGTTTAATAAATTCTTAATTACAACATGAGAAGCAATTTCTGCATCAGTAAGTTGTCTTTCGGGAGGTGGGAGCCACCTAGAGATCTTCTTACAACCAGAAGACGAATATATGTAGCAAGCGGTCGAGCCATGAGGTGGATAAGCGTACCCGATGACTAAAAACACACAAACTAATGAAACGAGTATAATAATCCACGTGGGCTTCTTTAGTGGAGACCGTTTATGCATGTCTTTGATGCCCATAAGCCACAGGTTAAACTACTTGTCTTTAAAGTTATGCATTATACGTTTAAATTTAAATATGTTGTCCAAATCTGCAAGCAAGAAAATAACATTATTAACAATAATATCATGAAAATTTTCTTTAAGCTAATGATCAACTAAATTAATAAAGACAATTACATGTAAATTGTTTAACTTTCAACTTTAGGGAAAAATTATCTACGAAAACAAAAGTGGAATCTGGTTAGTGAAGCATGTTGATAAGGGGTGTCTGCAGGCGGCTTGTAAGCAAACCAAGCTTTCAGTGAGCGGTTCATGAACCGTTCGACGAAAAGTTCGTTTATTTTTGTTTATTTAATTAATGAACAAACATGAACAAAATTTTTGTTCATTTAGTTAAACGAACAAATATGAACACAAATTTTTGTTCATTTAGTTAAACGAACAAACATGAACACACTTCTCGTACGTTGGTATACATTCGTGAGCTGTTGTTTACGTTCGTCCATTTAAATTCGTTTATGAACATTCATTTACGTAATTTATGCTCGTTAGCTTAGGTTTTTTTAAGTTTATTGTTAATATATTCATTTAATTGTTTTGGCATAGTCTAGTTTTAGTAACTTTTTAACCCAACACATTATTTTTCACAATACCTTTAACTGGTTTTTAACTCAGTTATGTCGTTCGTTTACGTTCCGTAACTGTTCATTTATATTGTTAAAGAACAAACGTCAATGAACACAAAGAAGAAAATCCCGTCCCGTGTTCATTTGTTTGGTTAAAGTAAAACAAACAAACACAAACATGTTCCGTTCGTGTTCTGTCGGTTCATTTACAAGCCTAGGTGTCTGGATGTATGTTTTGAAAGTTAATTAAGTAATATTAAAAGGAAATAAGAGTAAGCAGGCAATTTCACTTTACGGGTTCATAGTCAAATTTGTTGATTATCAACAACCTATATAATCAGAAAATCATATTTGTAACTTTCAAAAGCACATACAAACATGCCAAATTCTTGATTCCCTACTTCGATTTGTAAATCTTAATCATACCAAAATCAAGAACTCAAATATCAAGAACCCTACTTTATTACTTACATTCATCAATTCAAAAACCCTATTAACAATAATCACTATAAAGTATAAACCCTAAATTCATCAACCAAAGTGACATATTCAAAAACGGTTGCTAACTACTTAAAAAGATCACAAAACCAAAGTTTCAAACGTTACAAAAAAGTATCAAACAAAGATGGAAATCTACCAAATTCAATCAAATCCACAAAACCCTAGTAACAATAATCACTATAAACCCTAAATTCATCAACCAAAGTGACATATTAAAAAAAGGGTAGCTAACTAATTACAAATATCACAAAATCAAAGTTTCAAATTTTACAACTAATTTTCTTGACACAAAATATCGCATGTGATACATACATCAAAGATAATGAATACCGTTTATTCTTAACCATAAACCCATGATAAAAATCAAATCTTTATGTCGAAAAAACAAAACTTAATTAAATAAAATTGGTTTTTAAGCAAACCCATGAACAATCTTGAATTGGGTAAACAATACCTTGTTGAATCACTATAAACCCTAGTAACAATAATCACTATAAACCCTAAACTCATCAACCAAAGTGACATATTCAAAAAAGGCAGCTAGCTAGTTATAAAGATCACAAAATCACAGTGGCAAACTTTACAACAAATTATCAAACAAAGATGGATACCCTTTATTCTTAACCATAAACCCATGATAAAAATCAAATGTTTTTGTCAAAAAATCAAAACTTTATGAAATAAAATCGAAATCAAAACAAAACCCATGAAGAATCTTGAAATACCTTGTTGAATCGATGGGTTTTGTGGGATTGATCAAGATCTTGAAGAGTGAGTGTGAGTGATTAATGGTGTGTGGTGATTGGGGTGGAAGAAGTAGAATTTGAGCCGGCGAATTTTATAAAGTGAGATTGTGAACAAGTTGGGCAAGTAAATTAATAATAGATGAATCAATAATAATAATAATAATAATAATAATAATAATAATAATAGAATTCATCAGAAAAGGTAGCAGGGGTGTTCGTGGTTCGGTTTGAAACCTTAAAACTGTTTAAACCGGTCATCGGTTTGGTTTCGTGGTTGGTTTTGTTTCTTTACTCTCGGTCGGTTGGTTTGAAAATTTTCAAACCGTAGTGAACGGTTTGGTTTATAGTTTGAACCGAAAACTAACCGCATTAAACCGGACCAGACCATATGATTTATTTATATGTATTTTTAAATATTTCATCGTATATATGTTTATATTAATTTATAACTAGACATATATAGTATTTTGTTATATATATGTATATATATACAGGATAAGGTTAAAATGAAAACCCACTTGAGTTGTGAAAACCCGCGAAAACCATATGTAACATCATTTTTTTTTTGTTACATGTAATATATGTTGTAACATTTAATACAAAACATCGAAATATAAAAAAAAATGTTTTGTTATTTTTTAACATTTTTTTACTAATTTTTATATACGTTTTCAGAAGAGAGAAAAAGCTATATTTATATTTACATTTTTATTCACTTTAATTGTAGACAACAAGATTTAAACATTAATTAAAAACATGTTGTTGAGAATGGATTTCTAGAGTTTTCACAACTCAAGTGGGTTTTCATTTTATACTTGGCATATATATACACATTACTAAATATTTGGCCTATATATACACACTACTAAATATTAACAAATATTGAAAGTAAACAAAAAAAGTGGGCTAAACCCAAATCGAAAATGCAAGAAACTTTAATTGGTTTTTTATTTTCTTAAATAAGATCTTAAAAAGATAAAAATCTGTTGTTTGTTAAATTATATAAATTAATATGAGCTGTACAATATTTACATATCATGAATTATTTTGGACATATTGTATAAAGACCGAACAACACCAAACCGTGAAACCAAACCGTTATTAACGGTTCTGTTTGGTTCAGTTTAAGAGTTCAAACGGTTCGGTTTTGGTTTACGAAAATCAAAACCCGTTACTAACGCTTTGGTTCACGGTTTGACCTAAAAACCGAGAAAACCGGATCGTGAACACCCTTAATGGGTAATTATCAAATAATTCAAGATGTAGAAAATATTTATGTTACTTTTAATATGTGTATAGTTTTTTTTAAAGGTTGACGAATCTTTAAATGGGTTGGTGACTAAATTTATCATATCTGGATACATTCATTTTTGAATCTGGTGAAACCTTTCATTTAAAACCAACGTCCAAACACTAGCTCGAAGGCACGGCAGTACAGTGAGATAAAACATGTTCAGTTTAAAGATCCAACTACTGAGCATCACTTACTCACCTAGACTCTCATCATCAACCTAGTAATGCTTGGGACAACAATCGAGCCTGGGTTATTTGTTGGAAAAAAAAGAGTTAATTGCAATTATGGTTTCTTTGGTAAAATCCAAAAGGCAAGTTTCAATCCCGTGGTGACATTTTCGTGGATTTAGGCCCTGTGGTGGTCCCTTTTTTATTTTTTGGTTTTCCGTTAAATCTCCGTTAATAAATTCTGTTATAATAAATTAAAGATAAATCAGTCCTTTCACACATAAACCTAATAATAATAATAATAATATTCATCGGTCTGGTGTGTATTGTGTAACAATGTCATTATCATTTCTGCAAAGCTCTTCATGCTCCTATTCGAATCTTCATCACCAACATAATAAGGTCTTCTTCAATCAACCGCCATTGATTCACTGTTGGCAACCTCCACCACCACCTGATACTTTTCGTCGGAAAACTCCACCACCACCCACCCTATTCTGCCACCCTGTACCATTTTTTGATCGATTGTTTGGCTCGAGAAGAGGAGGAAGAACAGTACGGCCGACACCACCTCTGGTCAACCGCCGCCACCCACCTGAAAACACACCGACGCTGCCACCACTCCACTCCACTTCTCTAACCGAAATCGCATCGAACACCAATCAATTTCCAAATTGTAACTGTTGGGTGCGACAGTTGATGAAATTGGAGTGATTTGAGAGAAAAATTGGGTGCGAAAAGGCATTTGGTGTATTTGGAAATTGGGGTTTTTGTAAGGGTGAAATTAGAGTGATTTGAGAGATGAATTGGTGTTTGTGAGGTGTGGAGTTTGGGAATGGGTTGAATTCGATGTTATCGATTAGGATTTGATAAGTGGAATTAGGGTTGAAATCAAAGAGATGGTGGTGGTATCTATTCTGATTCTGGGTATGATGTTGGATTATGGAGATGGTGAAGCTACATTTATCCATTACTAAAGCTGAATGGTGAAGATGATGATGATGATGATGATGATGATGATGATGATGATGTTGAGAGGGTACGTATTGAACCTGATGGTGGGTGGATTATGATTTATTTGAATAACCATAATCAAACTTTCATTAATAATCATTTTTTTTAGGGGGTGTTTGTTTTTTCTTCAAACATCTTCAAGGGAGCTAATGTCTGCAGGCGCGCAGACATTACCCTTGAAGACTGTTTGTTTTTTTTTCTTAAAACAGATCTGAAGTTATCTTCTTTCATCTTAAAAGAAAAGCAAGGAAATCTTGCTTAAAACATCTTCACAAAAAAACCCTACTCTTCTCCCTTTGCAGCCACCCTCTCATCCACTGCTCCTACCACCGTCCGCCAACACCACCACCCACCGTACGCCGCCACCACCACCCCCGTACCCCGCCGCCACCGTCCACCACCATCCACCGCCACCACCACCGTCCACCACCCACCATCCATCACCACCACCGTCCACCACCCACCATCCATCACCACCACCGTCCGCCACCACCACCACCATCCATCACCACCACCACCACCATCCATCACCACCACCTTCCACCACCCACCAAAACCAAATCGGCATGGCAAGCAAAGACTAAAAACTAGATGTAACTTGAATAAATGACTTCTATCTTGTGAGATAAGTTTAACAGTTATGCAGACAGTATCAGCTTATAAAAACAAACAGTCTTATATTTTCAGCTTGCAGATCTTCAGACCACATCTTCAGTTGCAGACATGAAAACAGATGAAATCAGCTTGCAGACAGTTTATGTCTGCAAAAACAAACAGCACCTTAGTCTAGCTGGTTGTGAATGTTGAAATTAGTCAGGCTAGACCCGGGTTTAAAACCCATGACGCACAATGTTGTTAATATTTTTGAAGAAAAATCATTTAATAAAATGAGGGTTCATATTGCAAAACCCACAAAGTTGCAAATTGAAAGATTATTAGTGTCTTTTCAACAAAAACTAATGTTGTGACTTGAGAGTGGACGAAAAGTGAAAAAAAATTAAAAAAAAAAAAGATCACCACAGGGCCCAAATCTGCAAAAGTGCCACCACGGGATTGAAATACGCGTTTGGGTTTCACTATGGTAGGGATGAGCATTTGGTACTTGGTACCGAAATCGGTACTGTGGGTACCGAATCGGTACCAAAGTTTTGAGTATCGGGATCGGTACAGTACCAGTATTTCCCGAATTTTTACCTTCAATAATGGTACCGTACCGGTACTGAACCGAATATTTCGGTACCGGTACCGGTACCAAGATTTGACGACTTTCGATATTGATACCGGACTCATCCCTACACTATGGGACCATAATTATAATTAACTCAAAAAATAAAGATAATTTTTATGAGGTGGTAGCACGGATTATAAGATTAATATTTATTAATTTATTATTAAATGGTCATCAATACTATTTATATAATTATAATCAATCAAAGACGTAAAATAAATATCCTGTGACGCCTATTATTCAATGACGTAATCACCTTTATGTCACAATTAGAGTTTCATCTTGAGTGTGTATATAGAGATCATTATGGAGAGATAAACACGTTAAGCTAGTCTAGTCGTCACCATCATCTTCACAGCTCCCCCCCCCCTCTCTCTCTCTAGGTGGTGTGTGTATAAACCGTGAGCTAATCTTCTCACATCATCTCTATCGTAACCGTACATCATAAACGGGAACCCGAAAGAGAAGAATCACGTCGTCTACCTTCAATGCGTTACCTGGAATCACATGTACGTGATCTATGTTATGAATAGTTTTCATCTTCATCTTTAAATCTCATAAATGATCAACACGGATAACTCAAAAAAAAAATGTTAGGTTTCTTGGAAAAGATGTGGTCTCGTGGTGGAAGTCTACATCTGGCGAATATTGCATTATTGGTTAAATGAAATCCAAACACGATGGGAAACCCGAAACATCTGGGAAAGCTGTGGATTCAGGTAATTAGGTATGTGGTTACTTTAGATTTTTTTTTCCAGGTTTGAGACACATGAGATTTGGTGATATACCCGTTAACCCAACCCAATTAAGTGATAACGCATACTTGTTTACCTGATTATATGCCTGACATTTTCTTTTTCTATTTATTTATTTCCGAGATGGTGACTATAGCCAAGTTTCACAATTGTTTTGGGTTGCAATCAGCTTTTAGACAGCACCAGCCCAAAAACTAAATAACCAATATAATTAAACAAAAGCCCATGCACAATAATCGGGTGTTGGCGGGTCAAATTATTAACTCTAAATCCTACTAATCATATGCAATTCATTTAAGTCATCAGTTTTTAAAACTTCACATTTACAAATAAGAAAAAAAAATAGTGATGTAGGAATCACTAGTTATTAGTCGGACGGTGAGGTGGAAAGTAACAATTAATCAAGGTTAAAGGGAATTAATCGGGATACACTAGTTTAAATCAGCAATTAATCGGCGATGCAAAAAAGTTTGCATAACAAAGAAAAAAATAAGTGAGTTTGTTGCACCAATATTTGTAACTAAGACAAATATTTATCCCCCCACTTGTGACTAGTGGCAGAAAGGCTTGGGGTTGGAGACCCAAGCTCGATCCCCTCTAGTGTCACTTTGGTTGGATTTTAACAATGAAGGATTTCAGCCAGGCCTTACGAGGTTGTCATTTTGAATCCCGAGCCCACTCAGGTTTTCCTCCCACCATGTGTTACTCTAGAGAGTTTTGCTCTTATGGCGGCATAACAGGTGTCAAGTGACAGCTAGTGGTATGATTTTCAAGAGGAACACCAAAGTCAAACTCTAAAGTTAGCATGGGCCTGGTTAAAACAGCATAGTCTGGCCAGAGTGGGGCAATAGAGCTCTCCAAATTAGAGAGCGCGGGTGTGACAACTGCTAATTTTCAGGTTAACTCCATTAACTAAACTTGGTCACTTTCGTTAACTCCGTTAGAAAACGCACATGCTTGTCACGTGTCATGTGAGCACACATATTAGTCTGTCTGCGTACGCTAATGACCTAACATGACAATAATCCAAAAATAATAAAAAGTGAAGTACAATTAAATATAGTTTAGATATAAGCATTGTTGCATAAGTTGTATGTTACATGATGCTTCAACTTTGTTACACATGCTATATGCTACATGTTACTTGACCTAATGTGTTACATGTCCATGTTTAGAAATAAATATTATAAATGTTACATGTCACATTCTTTATTAAATATATGTTATTATAAGTTAATAAAGTCAAATTTTAAATATGGAGAATCAATCATGAATCAATGGCAATTGATGAGATGATTTTATCTAGGTAAATTAGGGAACTTGTGATTGACAAAATCCCCCCCCCCCCCCCCCCCCCCTTGATTGTCCCTATCATAACACACATACATATTATTTGTTTTCCTTTTTCTATCAAATAACACACACAAACACTTATCTCCTAGTTGGTAAAAATTAGATCAATTGCTAGAAGGTCTTTATGATTATATGGTGATCATCTAGGTAAGTAATGTTAAATTATGATTGATCTTCTTATGGCGTATAATTGGGAATATGGGTTTTGGCCTCCAAACAAGGTTTAATCTGTGGAATCATAACTTAAAAATTGAAAGATTGGGATTTTGATCATGATATGTGTTATTGTTGTCTTGATTTTTGGTTGGATAAGAAAACCCTAAATGGTTTAATGATTTTCTGTATTGATATGATAAAATATTTATTTTGATTTTGAATGATGATTAACGTGTAAATTAGGCTCATACACATGTTAGGAACAAAGTTCATATGAGAAAAGATTGAATCAGATTTTGGCAAATTCGTTTGTGTTTATTGTTTGTATTGTAAACTGATGTTAGAATGTTGTTTTTGGTTGGTTGTTTAATGCTATGATCGAACGCTTTGAGTCTAATTTTTGAACATCTGAAAATCAAAATTTTTGGACGCATCGTTTTTATGATTTTACAAATTTGTATGTCAGGGCTGTTTGAAAAATTGTATTCTATTCTTGAATGTTAGTTGCATATCTTGAGTTTGACGGAGGAATTTGGGTTTATTCCACTTCTGGTATTTTATGGATTGAGTTAGGAATCTAACCGAATTGGTCTTGCATAATTTGGGTTAATATAGAATTTTAGCCAAATTTATACTTTTTGTTGTGCACTGAAATAGCTGCATGTATGTTGTTGTCTTGTGTGAATTTTTGTGATTTTTGTTAACATTGGAAATACATAACAAAAATATCTTGGTAAACCTAAGGCTTATTGTATACTGTGGTAAAAATTTCATAATTTAACTTGGTGATTTGATATGATAGAAAAATATGTTTTTTTGAGTCAAAATCTGCCCCGCAACTTCAATATGGCTAAGTATGATTTATAATGAGTGTTCTGATCAATCGTGCACTATTTGGCTTGCTAGATATTCTGTACATGGTTTGAAATTTAGAAACTAATTTGTCTATATGATTGGTCTAATTTGAAAAGTTTAGTAAGGTGAACACTCATTTGCTCTATGGCTAGCACAAGTAAGATGACTTAGTATAGCTGTCGTGCATAAACGCTTAACTCACGAATTAAATGGCACTTGCATCTTACAAAGTATATTTGGTAATAAGTCACCAAGGGTAGTCGGGTCAAATCGGTCAAACTTTGGTCAAAGTCAACAATAGTTAAACTTGGTCAAAGTCAACAAAAGTCAAACATTGGTCACACATTATTAAACAATGGCATTGTTTGGATACTAGGGATTCTAGGAACCAGTACACATTACTTACGTACTTGCAATACTTTAGGGTACTTGTACGGGATTTTCGATTTAGCAGTTGACTTTCTTTAGAACGCTTTGAGGTGATTTTCACAGCCTCTCTCTTTTACTTACTCCTTTTAGGGGAGAAAGCATGGTAAAACCTTGTTGGATCTTGTGGATTGTTATTATTGCATGTATACGTATTGAACTTATAAACTAAAAGTCCTCACACACATTAGACTGTTAACTAAGGTTAACTGGCGTGGTAATATTAAGTAGTACTAGTGGGTTTGACAAACCCCACCCACGCTAAAACTCGACTGAATATTGGACGGGTGTAACATTGACCTAAACATTGCCAAGTCAGGGTAAGACTTGGTGGGAGGCACAAACCAACTGCCAGCTTCGGTTGCAATGGACACTACACTATTGTATCATGAATACTAGCGTAATTAACTAGTGATAAGACAATGCTTACATTATCTACAAATTTAACGAACTGTTTTTAGATACTAACATGTGAACTAACCAACCTTTGTGTTGACCCTTTTAGCATGTCTTTCTAAGGTCGCTAACTCTTGGTGCACGAATAGGAGGTCTCATGCATGTCCCGCATAAACATTAAATAAAGAATATTTGGTTTTCAAGTATTTTAACTTTTGGATGCGCTTTTCTTGCGCTTGAATGCTTTGTTTTGGTTTAGGGAACTTATTCCCACATGTTATGCTTTCGCAACTTAAACGTTTAAACTCTGAAAAAATGTTTTCCCGTTTTGGGCAAGTTATGGTTTTTAAACAAACTTAGATGTCGTTTGGTGTAACTAATGACTGAGATCCTGGTTTTTTCACGTGCCTCGCGGTAAAACCCGCATGTGGAATTTGAGGGTGTGATATATTGGTATAAGAGCCATTAGTTATAGTGAACTAGGTTGCATTCCTGACTACTAATGACTATGTTGCATTAGTTACACTGCACACACAGTTATTGAGTACTTATTCATATGCACACATGTGTTGCAGTATGTTGGCATCATCCACATCTACGCATGCTCATGGAAAGGAACCCGATAGTGATGCTCTATTGTCACCTACTCCACCTTTTTCTCTAAAGACGAAGAAGCATAGGATCGATTCAGTAGAGGGGGAAACCTTGCAAGAAGAATTTACTCTTGGACGCCTACTCTCGAGGCAGAAAAACTGGGAATGGTATCAAGGAAAGCAGCTGAAAAGAGACCTGATGATACAACAAACAAAGCTGTAGAAGAAGCTGATAGATTAAAGGAGATGCTTAGAAAAGAAAGAGAAGCTAAGGAGAAAGCCTTAGTTATAGAGTTAAAGGAAAAGCCTAATGAAACAGGCTCATCAAAGACAAAGAGGCTGAAAACAAGGGCTCAAAAAGGAATAAACTCATAAAGGGTGGAAAGACAAAACAAAGACCAGTAGTTTC
>NW_027501331.1:0-71431 GCF_021521415.1 Bidens hawaiensis | reverse complement strand
CTCATATCAGGCTACATGTTGGTTCTTTGCTTGGAGTACCGTATGGTACGGGCCTTTTAATTTTTTGAGTTTTGTTGTTTTGTTAGATTATTCATTATTCATGCATTCTATGATTTCAGTTTTTTTTATGCAGGTATATACTTTTCGCCAAGTTTAATGTGAATTTGTTGTGTTCTAATGAAAAGGTACTCTTCATAAGTTGAATCTCTTTATTTGATTTTCTGAATGCATGTATGTGTGCATTTATTATCATTGTTTTACTTTTGTTCATTCGGTGTTCGATGAAATGCTTATTGTTTATTTTGACATCATTAGGTTATTTTTTTGACGATCCTTAAGAGTTTTCATTAGATGACTGTCTGATTTGTTAAATTAGTGTTCTTCACCATCCATTTGTTATATATATATTTTGACCACTTGGAGTCATCATATAGCATAACCAAAGTGAATTGTCTTGCATCTTTGTTTTATGTTATATTTTGTTAAAATGATTTAGGAAGACTTTTTTTTATTAGATATACAACTTGAGTGACTCACAGCCTGTGTTTGGTCCATTGAACCATTTCTTTTTCTGTTATGAATTTTGGGTGTAAAATTTATTTTGTAGCAGTTTTGGGTGGAATCTGTCTAAGGTTGCAACAATAAAAGTTGGACCAAAATTTGAAATTTGCTTACTTGACTTTCATGTCAACCTTCTATGATTATTTATAGAGAATGCCAACAGGTTAATACCCACCAATATGAAAAGGTTCATGAACTTATCTAATTCAGCTACTTTTGAAATACCAATTTTGAACAGATACATTTTGCACTCTTTATTGTTTGGATTTTGGTGGCTATATGTAGTTTTGTATTGTGTAGTTTTATTTGTCATTGTTAAGAGTTTTTTGAGGAACTATATGAATTGTATGTCTTTATTTGTTATTATTGGATTCTTTAGAAGAACTGTATGTCTTTTCGCTTATGCAGTATTTATATCTATATATGCAAAGCACACAAGGTATACATACTTCCAAACAATCATAAGCATAAAAAAAATCTAACTTGAAACAGATGCAGATGAAGGGAAGAAAATAATGAAAGAAACAGGGACATTCGGCTAAAAGTAAGCCAAAACTCTGATAGAGCACTGCATACATGAATAGCCAAATGACAACCGCATTTTGTACGTTATGAAGATAGGCTTAAGCTGTCTAAGCACAACTGTAAGGGTTGGTCGTTTTTTTTTTAAGGGAGTACACATTCAACAAATACTTATATAACTTTGTAACAACGATGAAGCTTATAATGCTAATCATCCAAGTCTTTACTTTTTCAAGTGTATTTTCAGTAGCTTTATGAATGACCTTTATAGTATACGTAACCCAACCCAGCTCAACGCGCGGGTTGTAAAACCTAGTTATATATATTAAAAGACAACTTTGGTAACAAAAACTTCCGCTTAATAGTTGTATTTCCTACAAGTAGTTGTGTACATTTTGCTTTTCAAGTTATACAATGTGCTTTCAGCTTAATACAGCTGCTTTTTACAAGCATATACACGTGGTCTCATGTGAGGATGGTTAGTGTCTCCACCTGTCCATGGAGGCTTTACACGTCTCCTGTCTCAATTTACCTTTTCGCTTCTTTCCAAAACACACATTTACAACAGATTGCTCATTCGATTATTTCCACGGAGTTTTCACTTTTCCGGTGACGGCTTTAAATATTTATTTATATTTAAAAACTTAAATTAATTTAAAAAGAAACGGGTTAAAAAGGTAAATGTTTGCACACGGGATAATGTAAGTGTAAATGTCAATGCTAGTATATAAAAAGATGTGTTGATGTATAACACATCTTTTTATATTCGATTTCATAGACGGCGATTTTAAAGTTACATTATATTTTTATAATACCTTAGCCAACTTTGTAAAGTTTGGAGAGGTCACAAGACATCTAATCGTATTATCGGTTTTTACATTTTCAGGTAAGGGGTTTGTATGAAAAACTTGAAATGTATTCTGAAAACCTAAAAGGATTCTTTTATACTTTTACGGCAAATTTTGAAACCAAATTCAGTTACCTAAAAGGATACTTATTGCCAAAAAAAGTTGCAAAAAACGTGGACGTATGTAAGGCCATGTGAATTAAGTTTTTGTTTGTATGGTAGGTAAAGCTTGTGGTTTTGATGTAGTCTGTTGATGGCTTTACTTATTGCATACCGGGACACCGGACCGTTTTAGACTTTTTGTCAACTTTGGCATTTAAAGAGATGGTAAGGTTATTTGTACTTATTTCTCTCTCTCTTTGAATTATTAAATTCTTAACAATTTTATTTCACGTATCACTCTTCTATACGGAGTAATATTTTTCTTTTGCACTTTATAGTCTTTCTTTAAAATATTAAACTAAAAACTATAAAGATTTTAGTTTTTTATTTTTCTCTCATTTATGTTTATTATCCTTGATCATAATAATAATAATATTTATTCTTATCAGTGTCGATGCAATATTATATTTAAGCAATTTGGAAATAAAAAATCTCACCTTTTGTGTTTGGCCAATAATAATCCAACCTTTAAAACTCTCTGCCAGCAGTCCAACCTTTGGACATCTGTTAAAACGTTAAAGCCCTGCTTGTTTTTGCCTCTTTTCTCTGAATAGAGGAAAACGTCTGATTCGGTCAGACGTAATCAGACGTGAGGCTGTTTGTTTTTTTTCTGGCATTAAGAGGTTCAGCGTCTTAATAGCATCTGAACCAGTAAGAGTTTTTAGTGGGTCTGAAAACCTCTTAACCCAAAAAAAACATACGTTTGTCTCCGACCTCCATTAACTTCTAACCCGGAGACTAGGCTCCATCTCCGACGACTAGAGGTTCGTCTCTAGCCTCCACCTCTTAATGATTCAGATTTCAGACATTTGAACCACCTCTTAACATTCAGATGTGATATTCAGATTCAGACTTAAATCTCTAAAAAACAAACGGGGCCTAAGTTTTTTTTGAACTTCAAACAGATGGTTTAGAGTTTTTGATTGGAAGAAGGATACGAGTTGACTGATTTAAAACTTATATTGAAATTGTGATCAAAACGATTAAATATTGTTTCAATTCGAGTGTTTGAATTTCCAATTAACAAAAATCAAGTCATTTGAATCACCATTTCAAGATAAATTTTGCATTAGTCAAGTCGTATATTTCTTCTGATCAAAAGCCATAAAATGTCGATTTTAAATTTGGAAAATAGTTATATATATATATATATCTAACTATCTATATAATTACCTACCATAAAATCTTATGTGTTGTTCTCACATCGATTCTCACCCCTTTTAAAGCCATCAAATTGCTTGATTTTAAAATGGAGAGCTCTAATTGATTTAACCTTTTAAAATTCGCGGGTCATACGGTCGGATCCTACTAACCCGGATGTCAAATAACCCGTTTCTTAATGAAAACCCTAATATTCACAACCAGTCTCTTCTGAGCTTCAACGAGAACTCATCCCCACCTACTGAACCTATCAAAACACCTGCCTCAATTTCTTCTTCCCTGACATGCCGCCGTAACCCTCTCTTAAAGCACAAATCCACCCAACACCAAGGTTTAATTTCACTGAATCTGTTAATTTTAGTTAGTTCTTAATCGTTTTTGAGGTGGTTGTTTTTCGGGGGGGTTACTGGCCTTATTTTTGCTTCGCCGAACAAATGGTATGCCGAAGACAAGGTTGAATAACCATTATCAATCTGATTTTAAGGAGGGGTTGCACAAATTGTTTGATTAGCGGGGTTAATAGGTTTCAGCTTGGGATTTTTGTCTTAACGCGGAAGGTCTAAATTTGACCGATTACCTTTCCACGTTTAGCTATGATGCGTATGCTTCTTTTTATCTTGTAATGTTACGCTTTATCGGTTCAAAGATCTAAACATGTTTAATGTTTTAATTACAATATTGATATTTTTTTCTCTGCAGATGTTGTTCAATTTAAGCAAATCAGAAATAATTGAAAGGTATGTGTAAATACTTGAATTTGTGGTGAATGCCTAGACCCCTTTGGTGCTTCTGAGTGTCAGTCATTCGACATCTTTTTATTACCACCATCATCTTCTATTGCTTGAAAGACATTCTCTTTTTCAATCTGTGTTTGGTCAATTTTCTTGTTTACCTTTAATTTTATAATCATGCAATGTTTGTAAACAAATAACATAATCTTACATTGTACTTTTTGTGAAACACAAGCATGTATAAAAGGTTGCTAATGTGTCGGAGAAGGTTAATGGGCTTTCTCTTGAAGATTGGTTTAACTTTTGTTTTGCGCCGGTTAATATTTGGGACCTGAAGACGATGTATCATTTGTTAAGATTTTCACAATTAGAAATGAAGGCATATGAAGGTCAATTCATAACTTTCTTAGTTATGGATGTTAAAAAAACGGGTCAGGCTCTTAGAAACTCAAACCGAATAGACCCTCGAGATGTCGAGCATATATTTTGTGAAAATAAAAGCTCATTCGATCCGATCTGCTCGGTATCAAAATGAAACTAAACATAAACATTTTTAGTACTCTTTGAAACTCGAACCAAATAGACTCTCGAAATGTCGAGCATATATTTTGTGAAAAAAGTAAGCCCATCTGATCCGGTCTGATCAGTTTCAAATCGAAACTAGACAAAAACACATAAAAATTAGTTTATATTTTAATTTTTTTTTAATATAAAGTATTTAAGTTTAGAAAAAAATACACATATGTGAAGAGATACTAAAGGCCTTTACAAGCTCACAAATGCTGGAAAAATTTAAGGTAATTTTTACCTGAACTTTTTGATCTTTTAAACCTAAATTGGTTGTTTTTACCAATATTATCCATATATGTGTTAATAGTTTCTGTTAACATTGTGTTTTATAAGTTTACTAACATGGTGATTGGTGAGTCAAACTGGAAAAAAGGACCGTGTCTTAGGCAGGGGATGGTTGTAAACGAATCAAATGAACACGAGTGGAACATGTTCATGTTTGTTTGTTTAACTTTAATTGGACAAATGATTGAACACAAATGGTTAAACGAACATGGTTTTTTTTTTGTTCGTGTTTGTTCGTTAACATCATGAGCATGCTCGTGTTCTTTTATGTTCGTTCGTTAAAAGTGTAAACGAACGATTCACGAACATCAATGAACACAAACGAATGAATGTAGATGAACAAACATGACCGAGTGAAAACCAGTTAAAAGTAAACGTGAAGTCGTGAACATCAGTCTATTGGGCCCGGAAAATAATATAAATACATAAATTGTATGAAGTGATATTTTTAATTTTATAGAACTAGACTAAACTTTAATGACTTGTGTTTCTTTTTAGTATCTCATGTATATTCTGCAAGGAGTTGCTACATAAGTTTCAACTGAGAGATCGATTGAGGTTGAATGCGAGGAAGGATTCAGTGGATGGTGTCGAAGATGATTTGATTTCAAAAGAAGAGGCGTCAAATATGACAAAGCAAAAGGTTGGAACTGTTGGATGTAATAGTAATGGTATTTTAGACTTTAGTTTGGATATTTACGTTTAATTTTAGCTGGTATATGTTTATGTTCGTGAATCCTTCGTTTAGAACATTAGCAAACAAACATAAACGAGAATGAACACATTTTTTTTCTCAACAAACAAAGACATATAAGAAAATTTTAAATCTATAATGTTTTCTGTTTATCTTCCATTATTTATATATGATTAATTGGAATGTTTTTTATTTAAAAGTTAAAAGTTAATGTCGTATGATAATGCTCTAAATGTTATGCACTGATTGAGTATCTACATTAGTGGAATGTACTGATGGTTCTGATACGAAGAATGAGGCACTTGCAAGTTGCAAGGATACAACAAAGAGAAGAAGCAACACTAAAATGTGAACACGCTAGGCGCCTAGGCCATAGGCGTTGATGGTTCTCTCATCACGTTGCAATCTCAAGTTAAAATAAGAAGTGGAGTTTGTCTAAGAAGTAATCTGGTGCGTTAGATATGTTGATCTGACGGTGGATCTGGAATGTGTTTTTTGTTCGGTGTGTTTTATTTTAGTTGTGGTGTGTTTTTTGTTCGGTGTGTTTTATTTTAGTTGTGGTGTGTTTTTTGTTCGGTGTGTTTTAATAGATATAGTGATGAAAACACACTTTCTACACTTCTTAAGAAAAATCTAATTCTTATTTTAACCTTGCGCTATATCTTCCCTTTTCTATAAACAAAGCATCTTTAGCATCTCTAAGGGTAGCTAACTATATTTGACATCAATGGTCCAATAATGGAAAGTTTGCAATTTCCTTTCTAAATGAAATTCGTGGCATCTTAAATGAGAGTCCCAATGAGTGCCAATTCAATCTAGCAACGGTTTCTATTGTAATATTGCAAGGTAAAGATGGACAAAAGTGTCCAAATAAAACGTTTCAAGATGAGATAAAAGAAACATATGTTAAAGATTGAAGGAATTATGGGTCGGTTAGGTAATTAGTCAAAGGTTTTTCTCCTTCTCCTGATTTCTTTGTTTTTCTCTCAATTTTAAAGAATTCCTACATGGGCGTTGGTGACCTATGGGATATTTTTTATGTATTGATAGCTATGACACACATCGTAGGCCTCGATGTTCATATTAACTTCGTTAGGTATTTTTTTTATATAAATTTGTTATCCAATTGATGTTTCTAGGGCACATAATTGATTGATGATTGGATGTTAGGATCAGTTAGGGTTGATGTAACTTAGAAGTTTGGATTAACTTAAAAAGTAGTAAATCATGTAAACCTATAAATGAATCAAACATTCATAATCTTTGGTCAGAAAGATTTTTTTACATTTACTTAAACGAACGAACACGAAAACAAACATTATGTTTCATTTGTCTCTTTATGTTTGTTTATTTGTGTGCCTTTATTTACGTTTGTTCGTTTATATTCGTATGTTTTTTTCGTCATTTTACGCTAATTTAAGCCGTTTAACTACGTAAAATTATGGATTTTATAATTAATTAAATTTGTTAGTACATAAAAATCCATCTAGAAAAAAAATATGTGTGCAACTGTGTCATATTGTGTCATATCTGATATTCAAATCCCACACCTAAACTATTAAGGCCATTTCGTCATGAAATTTTGAAAATTAAGCGGTCATATTATAAACTAACGAAAAATTAACATAAATAAACGAATTTAGATGAAGAAACTTTAAATAAACGTTCATGAACTAACTTTAAGAAATGTAATGAATAGAAACAAACAAACATAAATGAGTTAAAATGAACAAACATAACCGAACATTTGTGAACATAAATAAATGAACGTTTACGAACATAAATAAACGTACAAATCCAAACAAACATAAGATAATGTATGTAGGCCCGAAGTATTACACCAATAACAAATCTCTTAAAATAAATTAAAATAAAATAAAAAATATATATTCACAATAATATAAACAAAATATCTAAAAATAACCCGCGTGACACGCGGGCTAAAGGCTATATATATATAATATCAGAATCATAAGAAAACCTTTTTGAAATTGAGAACTATGAGAACCATTTTGGACCACAAAAAACCCAAAATTAAAAAAAAAATCATAAAATTAAAAAAAAACACAAAAATCAAAAAAGTAAAAAAAACCAAAACTCTTATTTTATCATCCCGGTTTCATAAAAAAAAATACTCGGTTTAGCTAAATTATATACACATATGTATAATATATACATATATGTACATTTACATGTTTTTTTTGTACACATGTGTATAATTTAAGATAAATGATACTGTACACATGTGTATATTACGTAACTAAAGATTAAATAAAATTATACATATGTGTATAATACGACGTTTTTATTTATTTTTATTTATTTTTTTAATAAAACCGGAATGAAATATAAAAATTTTGGTTTTTTTACTTTTTTTAAAATATTTATTATTTTTTGTTTTATGATTTTTTTAAATATTTTTTTTAAATGTGGTTTTAGTGGTCCAAAATTGTTCTCAAAGTTCTCAATTTGTAAAGAGTTCTATCCATACCCTATATATATATATATATATATATATATATATATATATAAACTAAACAAACTAAAACATTCATAACAGTTAATAGAAACATCATATGTGAGTATATGATGATAATTAAGATTCAAAACATGAGCTAAAATCTAAATATCTAATCATAAGACGGTTTTGGGATGTTTTGTTGGCCAACAGACCGGCTTGAAATGTGTTTAGGCCAACAATTTTAAATGTGGACTAAATTTTAGGCATTAAACTAATAAAAATGGGCCAACCCGATATCTCGGAGACATCACTGATATTTGTGACTCAAAATATCGCCGGTATATCGTTAAATATTGTCGATATATCAAGAAAAATCATCGATATTCTCGGTGTTGATATAAAAATTGATATTTTTCACCGATGCGCTGGCCTATGACCGATAGCAGATATATTGGTGATATATCAACGATATATCGGCCGATTTAACTGCACAGTTTGAGAATCTTCACTTCCAAATTTCATCTCCTTTGAATTTATATGAATATTTAAATTTTCACATTTCACTAATGCTACAATAATTCTTTCAATTTATTTTAGTACTTAAATTTCCACATTTCAAGAATATTTCAATTACGCAATTTAATTTCATCTATTATCTTAAATTTTATCTTCTATTCACAATTTCAATAAATGCTATAATTCCAATAATATTACAAGATACGCTCTCAAGTTTCATAAACTATTTCATATTATTTATTTTTCATTATGGTCACGTCTTTTTAAAAGTCTTAGTTTCATGTGATGTTCAATTATTTTACATTTTCGAATTTTAATCTCAAAGAATATAAATTTCACAAGTTATGTTGATAAGCTCTATAAAGTTACACCTTTCCATGTCTCATTATTTTCGCGTATTCTCGTGTCTTGTAGAATGCCTCTGTATCGTCGTAAATCTTGTCGTCCCTGTAACATCCTTAATTTAATAAATAAATAAAAGGAAGTATATGATTCCGAAACGTGTGATAATATTTAATTAATCTTAAATAAAGAAAGAAAGATGACTTTGATTAATTAAAATGGAATAATGGATGAGATGAGCCTTAGGTCCATGGGCTTTAAGGAGTATAAATACTCCCTTAAACCACCCTAAAACCTTAAATCCTCATTTCCATCCTTTCCTAATCTCTACACACTCAAACACACACACACACACACATACACCCCCACTTGCGGCCGAGAGAGAGAAAGAAAGATTCAAGGGATAACCAAACTTAGATTCTTGATAAATCTTTGGTGTACAAGATAGATACAAGATAAAGGTTCATATCCAAGCAAAAACCATAGCTTTAATACACGTAAAGGTATGTTCTTGATCTTAAAGCTTAAGTTTTATGAACGGTTAGCCTTGAAACTTAGACATAGAGTAGATCGGGTATGAATAAGCCTTAAAAATACAAACTTGACGTTTAAAATGAACAAGATGAACACGGTTTGAGTTACGGCTCGTTTAAAGAACCCTAGATCTAGTCCAAGCACGTTTAGCTCATAAAGTCTCAAACTTTATGGGTGAACGGGCTAAGTTCTAGCCGAAAATGGTCAAGGAAACGTATAGGAGATGTTACCAAACCATAATAAGGTGCTAGAGTCAAAAAGAAGTAAAATAATGATGTTAACAAGTCCAACTCGTGGCCAAGGTTGTCCAGCTCGTTCACCTGCAAAGAATATAGTCGATTACAGGAATGGCAACGGTGCGGGTTTGGGGCGGGTTTTGCTTAACCCGAACCCGAACCCGAAACCAAAAACCATCCCCGTACCCGCCCCATTACCCGTCGGGTTTAATTCGGGGATTCCCCGTTTGGTTTTTTGTACCCCCCCGACCCGCCCTGTCCCGAACCCGAAAACCCGAAACCGATCCGACCCGACCCGAAATTGGTTCATCACATAACTGAACATTTATCGAAATAAACTTCTGCATCACACACATGAAAGCTGAAACAATGTGTTACAAAGGAAATAAAACCAAGTCTACATGCCCGAAAAATCATGCCAAATACACAAACTACAAACTTGCGACCAAATCTAAATACCAAATCAAACCAAATCATCCAAAGTCGTCGTGCCACTTTCTTTAGTACCCACCTACATTAAGAATATTTATCAATAAATCAACCAAGTTAAAAGAATAAAAGCTATGTTACAAAAATAGTAAATTTTATAAATATTATTACCTCTTCCACATCCATTTCATATTCAATGGTGCGGCAATATGCCTCGGTCTCTTCCGAACAAGTTTCTATATTTAATAGTAATAACATAAACATATATTCATGATTATGAAGATAAATAACATGAGTAATAATGTAATATTCAATATAGCGTTACCTCGAATCTCCTTCAACAACCAACTTTGAGCACACATTAAAGCCTCCAAAGTTTTTGGGTGAAGTCGACTTCGGTGAGGACTTATTAATTGAGGAATTACATCAATAACAACTCATGATGGAAGTTTTTAATAACAATTCTGTGTTAGCTACAATGCAGGATAAAGCTACAGCCATTGGACTGGATCTGGATCAAGATAAACTTCATAGTTACATTGCCTAGCACTAGTTTTGTAACTGATATCATTGTGTAATTTAGAGATAACTTTATAACAACGATCAATTATATCTCCTTGCACGTAGGATTACTTGTATAGATACAGATCCTTGCAACGGATGGTCATGAAAGAGTTTTGATATATTATTTCGGTAGTGTGAATGTGTACTGGTCATGAAACGGATGGTCATGAAAGAGTTTTGATATATTATTTCGGTAGTGTGAATGTGTACTGGCTTGCTTTTAAGAGTTTTGATATATTTTTTTACAAAGTGTTTGAACAGGAGTTGGGCTATGAAAATTCGTTTGTAGTGGGTTGATGTAATTGATATTACACAATGATTTAATTGGTTTATTTCAAACTTCTTCTTTGTAGGTTTTTACAACTATATGGCATCACAACATGATAAATTTGCTTCAGACACTTGTACTCCTACTCCCGTTGCTTCAAACACTCCTACTTATTCTACTCCTCAAGGAAGCAGTGAAGGGGTACATGATTCTAATGAACCACCACCAACTAACTTTACTACCCACGATGAGTCTAACCTTGATGATACTTTTGAAGATGGTCAAAATGTCGGTGGTAAAAGGAAAAGATCTGCCGTGTGGAACCATTTTAAATTAATGAAAGTGAACGGTGAAGATAAGGCGGAATGTAACTATTGTAAGAAAAAGCTAGGAGGTTCAAGCAAAAACGGCACATCGCATTTACGAGATCATTTTGAACGTTGTCCAAGACGAACTGTTAAAGATATACGACAAAGCATCTTGATTATGGAGCAAAAGAAAGTTGATGGTAGTTCATCATATCTCTCCAACTACACGTTTAATCCAGACAACTCAAGGAGAGATCTCGCGGAGATGATTATTGTGCACGAGTATCCTCTTACAATGGTGGACCATCATGGTTTTAGAAAGCTTGTTCAAGTTCTTCAACCTTTGTTTAAGGTTCCGAGTCGAAATACCATCAAGAGCGACATTTTAAAAATTTATGAATATGAAAGGGTGAAAACTAAGAAACTATTAGGGAGGATCACAAGTAGAGTGGCAATAACTACTGATATGTGGACAGCTAGCCATCAAAGAAAAGGGTTTATGGCCGTCACTGCACACTTTATAGATGACTCTTGGAACTTGCAAAGCCGAATAATGAGGTAAAGCATATATATTGTACAAGTCTAATATAAAGTTAGTTTAAAACTTTAAATGTATTTTACACTTATATTGATGCATAAATTTTATATAGGTTTATTTATGTGCCTGCACCACATACAGCTGATGTTCTTGCAGATACGCTATATGATTGTCTATGTGATTGGAATATTGATAGAAAAGTGTCTACTCTTACCGTTGATAATTGTACCACAAATGATGCAATTATCAACAAGTTACTACTGAAGCTTCCATTGAGATCACTCATGAGGAAAGGAGAGTTGTTTCATATGCGTTGTTGCGCGCACATTCTCAATTTGATTGTTCAAGATGGTTTGTCTGTTATTGAGGATGGGATTGAAAGAATTAGAGATAGTGTTTTATTTTGGTCTGCATCAGGAAAAAGAGAGCAAAAATTTGAGGAAGCAGCCAATCAACTTGAAATGGAATACACAAAGAAACTGATCGTTGATTGCAAGACTCGCTGGAACTCTAATTATTTGATGCTTAGTGTTGCTATACCTTATAGACATGTTTTCACGCGATTAAAGCAAAGAGAGTCCAGGTATACTAGTTTGCCTACGGACCTTGATTGGGACTTAGCAACTGAGATATGTAACAAGCTACAACTATTCTATCGGGTAACTCTTTTGTTTTCTGGTAACAAGTATCATACTGCTAATGTCTTTTTCCCTTTGATATGTGAGATTCGTTTTTCTATGCGGGAGTGGACTAAGTCTTCTATTGTTGACATTAGTCTAATGGCGTATAAAATGATTATCAAGTTTGATAAATATTGGTCTGTAATTCATGGGATTATGGGGATGGCTGCGGTTTTAGATCCACGTTACAAGCTAAAATACGTAGAGTTGCTTATGCCTGCCTTATACGGTGAAGAAATGGCAAAGGAAGAGTTTAAATCTCTTGAGGATTTTGTCCGAGCTTTTTTTAAAGAATATGAATCTACCAACTCACGTGGTAAAAACTACTATGAAGGTATAATCATATTAATATTTAATGAGTATAAATATAAATTGCTAATATTTGATTTATCTTGATTCACATTAATTTATAGGTGGTGGTTCTAGTTCATCTTTATTCAGTTCGGGGTTGTTAGAGTGTTCTTCTGGTGGATTCAAAAAATTCCTATCTGACATTAAATCGAAAGCTAAGGTGAATGATGACTTGAATGATATGGCGGAGTTAGATAACTACTTGAAAGAAAATCTTTTACCTGATGAAGTAGAACTGGATTTGTTGCTTTGGTGGAAGACAAATGGAGGTAAGTATCCGACACTTCAAAGGATGGCAAAAGATGTATTGGCAATTCCAGTTTCCACCGTTGCCTCTGAATCTGCGTTCAGTACAAGTGGAAGATTAATAAGTCCTCACCGAAGTCGACTTCACCCAAAAACTTTGGAGGCTTTAATGTGTGCTCAAAGTTGGTTGTTGAATGAGATTCGAGGTAACGCTATATTGAATATTACATTATTACTCATGTTATTTATCTTCATAATCATGAATATATGTTTATGTTATTACTATTAAATATAGAAACTTGTTCGGAAGAGACCGAGGCATATTGCCGCACCATTGAATATGAAATGGATGTGGAAGAGGTAATAATATTTATAAAATTTACTATTTTTGTAACATAGCTTTTATTCTTTTAACTTGGTTGATTTATTGATAAATATTCTTAATGTAGGTAGGTACTAAAGAAAGTGGCACGACGACTTTGGATGATTTGGTTTGATTTGGTATTTAGATTTGGTCGCAAGTTTGTAGTTTGTGTATTTGGCATGATTTTTCGGCCATGTAGACTTGGTTTTATTTCCTTTGTAACACATTGTTTCAGCTTTCATGTGTGTGATGCAGAAGTTTATTTCGATAAATGTTCAGTTATGTGATGAACCAATTTCGGGTCGGGTCAGATCGGTTTCGGGTTTTCGGGTTCGGGGACGGGGCGGGGCGGGGGGGGGGGGGGGGTACAAAAAACCAAACCCCGAATTAAACCCGACGGGTAATGGGGCGGGTAGGGGGATGGTTTTTGGTTTCGGGTTCGGGTTCGGGTTAAGCAAAACCCGCCCCAAACCCGCCCCGTTGCCATTCCTGTTAATCTTCCACTTGTACTGAACGCAGATTCAGAGGCAACGGTGGAAACTGGAATTGCCAATACATCTTTTGCCATCCTTTGAAGTGTCGGATACTTACCTCCATTTGTCTTCCACCAAAGCAACAAATCCAGTTCTACTTTATCAGGCAAAAGATTTTCTTTCAAGTAGTTATCTAACTCCGCCATATCATTCAAGTCATCATTCACCTTAGCTTTCGATTTAATGTCAGATAGGAATTTTTTGAATCCACCAGAAGAACACGCTGACAACCCCGAACTGAATAAAGATGAACTAAAACCACCACCTATAAATTAATGTGAATCAAGATAAATCAAATATTAGCTATTTATATTTATACTCATTAAATATTAATATGATTATACCTTCATAGTAGTTTTTACCACGTGAGTTGGTAGATTCATATTCTTTAAAAAAAGCTCGGACAAAATCCTCAAGAGATTTAAACTCTTCCTTTGCCATTTCTTCACCGTATAAGGCAGGCATAAGCAACTCTACGTATTTTAGCTTGTAACGTGGATCTAAAACCGCAGCCATCCCCATAATCCCATGAATTACAGACCAATATTTATCAAACTTGATAATCATTTTATACGCCATTAGACTAATGTCAACAATAGAAGACTTAGTCCACTCCCGCATAGAAAAACGAATCTCACATATCAAAGGGAAAAAGACATTAGCAGTATGATACTTGTTACCAGAAAACAAAAGAGTTACCCGATAGAATAGTTGTAGCTTGTTACATATCTCAGTTGCTAAGTCCCAATCAAGGTCCGTAGGCAAACTAGTATACCTGGACTCTCTTTGCTTTAATCGCGTGAAAACATGTCTATAAGGTATAGCAACACTAAGCATCAAATAATTAGAGTTCCAGCGAGTCTTGCAATCAACGATCAGTTTCTTTGTGTATTCCATTTCAAGTTGATTGGCTGCTTCCTCAAATTTTTGCTCTCTTTTTCCTGATGTAGACCAAAATAAAACACTATCTCTAATTCTTTCAATCCCATCCTCAATAACAGACAAACCATCTTGAACAATCAAATTGAGAATGTGCGCGCAACAACGCATATGAAACAACTCTCCTTTCCTCATGAGTGATCTCAATGGAAGCTTCTGTAGTAACTTGTTGATAATTGCATCATTTGTGGTACAATTATCAACGGTAAGAGTAGACACTTTTCTATCAATATTCCAATCACATAGACAATCATATAGCGTATCTGCAAGAACATCAGCTGTATGTGGTGCAGGCACATAAATAAACCTATATAAAATTTATGCATCAATATAAGTGTAAAATACATTTAAAGTTTTAAACTAACTTTATATTAGACTTGTACAATATATATGCTTTACCTCATGATTCGGCTTTGCAAGTTCCAAGAGTCATCTATAAAGTGTGCAGTGACGGCCATAAACCCTTTTCTTTGATGGCTAGCTGTCCACATATCAGTAGTTATTGCCACTCTACTTGTGATCCTCCCTAATAGTTTCTTAGTTTTCACCCTTTCATATTCATAAATTTTTAAAATGTCGCTCTTGATGGTATTTCGACTCGGAACCTTAAACAAAGGTTGAAGAACTTGAACAAGCTTTCTAAAACCATGATGGTCCACCATTGTAAGAGGATACTCGTGCACAATAATCATCTCCGCGAGATCTCTCCTTGAGTTGTCTGGATTAAACGTGTAGTTGGAGAGATATGATGAACTACCATCAACTTTCTTTTGCTCCATAATCAAGATGCTTTGTCGTATATCTTTAACAGTTCGTCTTGGACAACGTTCAAAATGATCTCGTAAATGCGATGTGCCGTTTTTGCTTGAACCTCCTAGCTTTTTCTTACAATAGTTACATTCCGCCTTATCTTCACCGTTCACTTTCATTAATTTAAAATGGTTCCACACGGCAGATCTTTTCCTTTTACCACCGACATTTTGACCATCTTCAAAAGTATCATCAAGGTTAGACTCATCGTGGGTAGTAAAGTTAGTTGGTGGTGGTTCATTAGAATCATGTACCCCTTCACTGCTTCCTTGAGGAGTAGAATAAGTAGGAGTGTTTGAAGCAACGGGAGTAGGAGTACAAGTGTCTGAAGCAAATTTATCACCTTGTGATGCCATATAGTTGTAAAAACCTACAAAGAAGAAGTTTGAAATAAACCAATTAAATCATTGTGTAATATCAATTACATCAACCCACTACAAACGAATTTTCATAGCCCAACTCCTGTTCAAACACTTTGTAAAAAAATATATCAAAACTCTTAAAAGCAAGCCAGTACACATTCACACTACCGAAATAATATATCAAAACTCTTTCATGACCATCCGTTTCATGACCAGTACACATTCACACTACCGAAATAATATATCAAAACTCTTTCATGACCATCCGTTGCAAGGATCTGTATCTATACAAGTAATCCTACGTGCAAGGAGATATAATTGATCGTTGTTATAAAGTTATCTCTAAATTACACAATGATATCAGTTACAAAACTAGTGCTAGGCAATGTAACTATGAAGTTTATCTTGATCCAGATCCAGTCCAGTGGCTGTAGCTTTATCCTGCATTGTAGCTGACACAGAATTGTTATTAAAAACTTCCATCATGAGTTGTTATTGATGTAATTCCTCAATTGAAGTTAAGGATCTTTGTACAATTTCTAAAAGTTGTTTCTCTTAAATAAAAAATGAATCTGACAAAGTATTTTCAGGCTTTAAATGATTTATGACACTGGTTTCTCTGCTTTCTCAAGTTTAAACAAGAAGGCAGAAGAATTAAAGGAACTCAATGGGGGTAAGGGCCAAGTTCAAATCTCTTGCTTCTGTTCTGAAGCACAGGGTGATTGTGAGGAAGTTACTGAATTAGTGAATTTAACCCCAAGGAAGTTCTTACCACTCATAGCCTCGGTTAAACGATATACTGAATTAGTGAATTTAACCCCAAGGAAGTTCTTACAAAATCAAAGTGTGAAAATCAGATCAGATCTAACAAGTTGATGCATAAATCAGATCTAACAGACCATACATGACATTATCGTTATATGCAGACTAAAGTTCCTGGTGTCAAATCAGATCTAACAAGTTGGGGTGGGCTATAAACAAAATCAGATCTAACAATTGCAATTACAAAATCAAAGTGTGAAAATCAGATCTACCTCCGTCCGAAGAACAGATCAGAGCTGGATTCACGGCCGCGTCGGCCGGAGAGAAGTGGGCCGGAGAGCTGGATTGCCGGAGAGCTGGATTCACGGCCGCGTCGGCCGAAGAGAAGTGTGAATCACACAATCGGGGGCGGCGGGGCAATATGCAGATATGAAATTGAAACTGGATGTAGGTTTTTAATATATATATATATATATATTATTTATATTTATATTTATATATATTATATCGGGGCGGGTCGGGGCGGGGGTACCTGAACCCAAACCCGAACCCGAACCCGAAACAATCCCCGAAACAATCTCCGAAACCCGACCCGAAACCGAAAAAAACAAAACCCGACCCGAAATAAGCCGGTTTTCGGGTTTCCCCGTCGGATTCGGGGATTTTTGCCATCCCTAGTCGATTACAATGTAGTAGTCACATACATTTAGACGATCGATTACAATAGGGTTCGTTTACATTGAAACTCGCATACAAGCTATACTCGCATACACCCTAAGGCTCGAATACATGAACAACTCGCTTACAATCCTTAACTCAAACACAAGTACGAGGGTCGATTACTCGTAATAAGGGACCCGATTACAATGTGTTCGCATACATATTGCTAAGGCCATACTCGCTTACATACTAGAACTCGCTCACATCAATATACTCGATCACTTAGGAGTTCACTTACAATGTGAAACTCACTTACTAAGCTTGTGACCGCTTACAATGACCAGCTCGCACACAAGGAGCAGTCGTATACAATCTGATTCGCATACATTGGATAATTACATTGTGATTATCTTACAACACTATGCGCGATTACTTTAGGGTTTGCATACAACCTATAATCGATCACAATATATATATATTATATATGTTCAATCACTTGAGCTATCGTTCACATTGAGCTCAAATACAATGATGGCCTCTTACATTAATGATAGTCACTTACATGTTAAATTTGATTACATCTAAGAGACTCGATTACAAATGGGTTTCGATTACATGAGCCTAGCTTGGATGCAATGAACCAAATTGATTTCAATGTAATCGACTAAAAAGGGGATAGTTCGCATACATAGTGCAACTCAAATGCATGGGACGACCTACGTGGAAGGATGTAAGTGAATACCCATATGCTCGCATACAACCCGTGAGACCACATATGTAAGACCGATTACATAGTGTAAAGTCCATGTACGTAAATCCTTACATAAAAGAAAGAGAGAAAGAAAGAAACATGTAAAATAAAAGAAAACATTAAATTCAAATACATTAGGGTTAGTAATAGAATATTCAAAGAAAGAGAAAATAATAAAAAAATAATTAAAAATCTTATACATTAGGGTTTGGAATAAAATATATTAAGTATTTGTAATCTAAACAAGGCTAACAGCTTACACCAGACTTAGTTATTTTGACTGAAATATAAATAAGACAAGTATTAATACGTGTAGCCTATATACAGTTAGCAGAGCTCAATTAAAGAAGGGGATAACGATTAACGGAGAAAGAAACAAAATTCAGGTGAGTTTCTAGCCCCAATCCTTGTTATGTTTTCGGGGTTGTGTGCATACTCGATGTGATTTATTAAAACACTTATCCTAAGTGATAAGTGTATGCCTTATGTGATTATGTGAAAGGTATGAATGATTGCTTGTCGGTACGTGAACAATCTTCGGATATTGCACGTACTGTCAGGTTATAATGTATGAATGATATGTATATATGTTATAAATGAATGTAAGAGATAGCCAGGTACAGAAGAAAGGGATTGAGCCCTAATAATACTCAAGGTAGAAAGGGACCAGACCTTAATAATATCCGAGGTAGAAAAGGGACCGAGCCCTTTATAAATCTCGAGGCAGAAAGGGACTGAGCCCTAAAAATACTCAAGGCAGGAAAGGGACCGGACCCTAATAATATCCGATGCAGAAAAAGGGACCGGACCCTAATAATATCCGAGACATAATAGAATAATGTTTAGTAGAATTTAGATAAAGTATGAAGGTAAGTATATATGTTATGAACGAAATATGAGATTATGAAGTATGTATGAAAGTATGTAGTAATGAATGTATTGTATATTTTATGATTAACTACAACTCACTCAGCGTGGCTGACTTTAGTATGCACGCACGTGAGTTAGATGAAGCAGCTCGCTTGAGGGGAACACGTGGCAAACTAATAAGAGACTGGCATCTGGAGATTCAAGACGTTTATTATTTTATGTTTTAATTTGAAAGAAAATGTGTTTATTAAGACAAACTTAAGGATTAATGTGTAACATTTTATGAATGTTTTAATATTCCGCGATTGTTTTTATTAACTCTGATGTCTAGAACTATGTTGATGAGTAAATCCAACGTCCAAATGTAGGCACCGGCAACGGGGCCTTACAGTCCCACAAAGAGTTTTGATTGACACTTGACCGCTCATTTAACAAGGAAATCACTATTGTTATCCCAAACCTTTTGACCTAAATCCAAGCCATTAATGCCAACAACTCATCATCCTCAACTGCTACTTTCGCTACCTGTAAATACAAACAATTCACCACTCCCAACCCGCCCAAATACCTTGGAAAATAAAATGCCACCAAACTCCACCAATGGCCTCGACCCTAAAAATACCAATTTCGCCTCTAGTGTCTTCGACTTAGGGCTCTAACTTGGTGGAATACCGTCATGAATACCCAAAGTGCCGAGATTGTTATGGCCTTGCCATGAAAGTTATTCAAACCGCTTCCATGAGTTAAGTTTATTGGTTCCTCGTCTTGTTACACCACTTGACTGGGCCATTGATAAGTACATCAAGGGTTTACCCATAACAATCCAAGATGTGGTGCTTAGTCGTAACCCATCCAGCATTGCTGAAGCCATTTCCCTTGCTGCTACCCTATCCAAAAATCACGTTAAGGTCAGGACCTTGACGCAGAATGATATTAAGAAACCTGTAGAGAAAGATGCTACCGAAACTGATAAGGAGTTCAAGGCTGTATCTTCCTCATCACCAAACTACTACAACAACTTCAACCCCAAGAAACGTAAGAATTTTGTTGTAACCAACTATACCCAATCTCAAGCTTCTACAGTTCGTCAAGCTCCTTCCAAGAAACCATATTCAGGCCCCTACCCATTTTGTGACATTTACAAACGTCGCCATCCCGTTGGTATCCAATGCCGACAACGCTTTAGCTGTGGACGATTCGAACATCTCCGCAATGAATGTCGTGCTCTTAGTCAAACCCAACCAATGAATCAACCTGTTGTTCTGTCATTTACTCAACCCAGCACAATGTCATATGCAAAAATCTCTTCTCTCACACTCCCTACTTCGATCTTACTACAATTGTGGTGTCCTGGTTGGGGTGTGACACTAGTCATCTTTGCAATGCGTGCCTTAGACTCGTTTATGCGAATTAAGCTCAAATTTATCCAACTAAAGGTAACCAAGGTCAAGCTTATCAAATCCAAGCCCATAAAACCATTTCCTGCAAGCCCAATTCAATAAAGCCTCACTTGCTCAAACCCAACCAATTCAAGCTCAGCCGGTTCAAGTCACTCTAGTTGATGCGTTAAAAGTAGTTGTATTTTTTTAACTAAATAAACGCAAATCTAGACACTAAATAATAATTTTAGACTCTTTAACTTAACTACAATTACAAATCGGCAAGTGTACCATCGACTCTAGTACAATTTAGTAAGTCCGAATATTGAACCCACATACTCTTTAAATTTTGTACAATAGCTAATAAGACTCAACTAACTTACCCGATTACTTAGTTTATATTATTTTCTAGTGGGGTTTTACTAATAAACTAAATTAAACTAATTAAAACTAATTAATAAAATTAGACATGACTTAACTTAGGACTCATATATAATTCAGATAATGACAAGTAACCACCTAGGCTAGAATCTCTAATTTATAAATTATCAAATAGTTGGAAAATGTATGTTATGGAACCAGGATCTTTAACTGTTCACTTAATGGGAAACCGAACAAGGTCCTCGACCCTTCTTAATGAGACACCTATGGAACCATAATAAGCTATTAAAATTACCGTTTTAATTCGACTCGCTCACGGTCGCTAATTTATTTTATGACAAGTACCTCTATAAGAAATCCTACCTCACAGCACGGGAATCAAAGGTAGTTTAATGAATTTACTCGTCTAGATAGACAAGGCAAACAAACCAAACCTAGACGGATTCCTCACGAAGAACTAAATCTAGAAATTTATCAACCAAGAACTATGACATAATCTATCACCTCACAACTATTAAGATTAACAACACACTTAAGTCTACATGATTAATTAATATTGTTTCTATGGTTTTAAGCATATCAACCACAAACTAGTCAAAAACACAAAGTATATGACCTAACAGAATCCTATCATACGAAACAATCACCAAAGACTCTGTGAAACAATAAAACTCATCAAACAATCCTAAGCACACATGTGCATCGAATAAAAATCAAGAAACCTTTTACTTAATCATAAACCATAAAAAAAAAACAAATCCAAACTTAAAATCCAACGTCAAGAAAGTCATAACCTAGGTGGTCTAGAATGTTTAACCAAGCATTATTAAATCAAATTAAACAAAGAAAGAATTCATGGTGACCATTCAATTATAATGATGAACGAAGTAAATAGAATGACAAAACACGTGAATCTTCGATCTTCCTCAACAAGCTCTTCATCGAACAATTCCTAGCCTTCAAAATCTTCAAAATAAGCAATCCTTTCTCTAAAATACTTCTTTGGTGGCTACTTATTCGTGTCTTCCCTTAGAGTTAAGGTTTAGTATGTTTAAATAGTGATTAGAGGCTCAAAACCCTTCAGACGGTCGAATCTTTCTAGAATTTTAGGCTCTCCGAGTCTCGCAGAGAGCCAACAATGCATGCTCGCGTGACGCCACGTACCAAAAACAACAAATGGTCACCTCATCACCACTCCGCGTCACACAGCAGGGAGGAGCACCCTAGTCGCGTGGCGCGATGTAACAACCCCAAAACTTGGGCTAGATTTTTTTAAGAGAACACTATCATTAGATATCGAGTGTGATGTTGGTCAAATAGTCAAAACGTACTTTAAGTTAATGGGCTTCTCCCAAACCGTTGAGATAACTAATGGGACCGGCCTAATGATTTTTTATAATCCAATAGAATTAAGAATGAGCCAACATTAACTCTTTAATTTTAAAACATGGGCTCGGACCAAACAAATCAAACGAACCCGATAGCTTAAAAAGGTATACAAACTATTAAATAAATATTTAATCATACAAAATATCCAATATATATATATACCAAACATTAAATGGTTTCAAATATCACCATCTGGTCAACAAAATGAACGAAACGAGAACCAGTTAACGAGAATTATGATATGTATTATCACCTACAATATGTAAATCCATCGGCTATATATAAAAACATGTTACCTATATGATATATATAAAACATATTATTTGAAATTTATCAATGATATCAAATTTTTATGATAACAAAAGATATTATCTTATTATCAAAACCCAACCCCCAATCAGCCCCATGCGTTTGGTCTCCTCTCAAGAATTGCCACCCCTGCCAACAATCCACATCCATATCCAATTACAATTCATGAAAAGTATTTTCAAAATCCTCTACTATATAATCATCTTCCTAATATACCATCGTTAATCAACATCATGTTGGGAAAAACGACCATCTAGCCACGAACGGTAAACAAAAATTGCAGAATTAATCTTCGTTTGGCTAAACTTTTTCCCGACCTGAATGAACCAATGAGGATGCAAACAAATAGATGATCTAAAAGTAAATAGGACACAATAATTTTAGCATGGAAAACCTCTCAAGGCGAGAGAAAAAGACCACGGGACTACTAGAGCTGCTTCAAATCCACTATCACCAATAATTGCAATACAAAGTTCCTCTCTAGGTAAAACTAGAGGCATACACAAATCATCATATACTTGGTACAAATTAACATCAAGTATATAGAATAAAAATAAGTGAATAAGAGGTAACACCAACGAGAAAATACCGGTCTCTGAAACGTCTCCTATCTTCACAAAACAACAAAAAAGAAGAAAACCCCTTTTGTCTTCGTCTCTGTTTTTATTCTTCGACGGCAGTAGCACAATCACCAAAAGAACTCTTAAAAACGTTCACTCTAATGGAACTTGTGTATCGGCTGAATGATGTGAACCAAAAAAAATTAAACCCTTTATTTTTCTTATCTTGACCAAGAAGTCAAAAAGCCCAAGAGGTGCACATGCATGCTGCCCAAATTTTAACAAAACACAAAAATCAATTTTTTTTGTGTGAATCTGCTCAGTGCTCACACGTGATCCACATACATTCTTTTTTTTTATATTATTAATAATACAATAATAATAATAATTATACCCATGTAAGATAAATATTTGTTGGGCTTTCTCATGGGCAAAAAAAAAATACCCCAACAAATCTCCCCGTTTTTATCTATTATAAAGAACTCACCACCCCGGCGAGCGAGCAACATATCTTCAGCTTCTCCCTTGCCAAAGCTTTGGTCATATCGGAACAATAATCATCGGTATGAACTTTATCAAGTTCAAACAACTTGTCTTCAATAGCATCTCTAATCCAATGATAACTCACATCAATATGTTTTGATCTCTTATGAAACATAGCATTCTCAGCAAGATGAATAGCACTTTAATTATCACAAAGAATCACGTAGCGTTATTGCATAAAGCCAAGCTCTTGCATAAATCTTTTCAACCACAATAATTCTTTGCATGCTTCTGTTGCTGCTATATACTCTGCCTCGGTAGTTGACAAAGCAATACACTTTTGCAGTCTTTACTGCCATGGCACGGCTCCTCCTACAAATAACATCAAATATCCAAACGTGAATTTCATGATGTCCTTATTTCCTGCCATATCAGAATCCGTGTAACCAACAAGCATCGGCTTCCCATTTCCAAATGTTATACCCAATTTGGAAGTACCTCGTAGATATCTAAGGATCCACTTAACTGCTTCCCAATGCTTCTTACCCGGATTTGACAAGAACTGACTAACAACACCTACTGTATGGGCAATATCAGGCCGTGTACATACCATTGCATACATCAAGCTTCCAACCGCTGATGCATATGGAACACCATCCATCTCTTTAATCTCTTTCTCAGAAGTAGGGCAATCTTTTTCAATTAACTTAAAGTTGGGAGTAAGAGGTGTACTAACCACATTAACTTTAGACATCTTGAATCTGCTAAGCACCTTTTCAATGTATTGCTTTTGTTACATGTGCAACTTCTTTGAAGCTCTATCTCTAGTAATCCGAATGCCAAGAATGTTCTTAGCTGGCCCCAAGTCTTTCATAGAAAACGACTTGCTTAACTCTTTCTTCAGCTGGACAATTCTTTCTGCATTCTTGCAAACAATCAACATAACATCAACATAAAGCAATAAAATGTTGAAATCATCATCACCAAACCTCTTACAGAAAACACAGTGATCAGACGCAGTCTTTCAGTAGCCTTGCTTCCCCATAACTGACTTAAATTTCTTGTACCACTGTCTCGGTGCTTGCTTCAACCCATAAAGACTTTTCTTAAGTTTATAAACATAATTTTCTTTACCTTTAACCTGAAAACCTTCAAGTTGCTCCATATAGATTTCTTTATCCAGATCACCATGAAGGAATGCTGTCTTGACATCCATTTGCTCAACCTCAAGATCAAGACTAGCAGCTAAACCAAGGATCACCCTGATGGAACTCATCTTCATAACTGGAGAAAAAATCTCATCAAAATCAATACCCTCTCTTTGAATGAACCCTTTGACCACCAATCTTGCCTTGTACCTAGGCCGTGAGGTATGTTCTTCAGTCTTCAATATGTAGACCCACTTGTTCTTCAAAGCTCTTTTGCCCTTAGGCAACTTCACTAACTCAAAGTATTGTTCTCATACAAGGAATTCATCTCATCTTGCATGGCTTCAAACCATTCTCTTTTATGCTTATGTTCCATGGCCTCTTTATTATACTCGGGTTCTCCCCCATTAGTGAGTAAGACATACTCACCAGCTGAAAAACGAGTAGAAGGTTGACGATCTCTCGTAGACCGCCTGAGTGGGACAAATGCAAGCATATCTACTGGTAACTCGGGATGAATATCCTCATCCAACTCTACCTCCTCTTGATTATCAACATTATTGGTACCATGTTGTTCGTCATAATGAATACCATCTTCATGATGTGGCTCAGATTGCTGAGTAGGATTAGGATCCAAATCAATGAGATCATCAGTGTACTGAGGAACTACCTGTGTCTTCTCAATGTCTTTCAAACTCTGATCTTCCACAAACACAAAATCACGACTTCTAACAAGCTTCTTTGAAACCGAATCATATAGCCTGTATTCAAACTCATCTTGTCCATAACCAAGGAATATACACTGCATGGCCTTCACATAAAGCTTTGATCTTTCATCTTTGGGAATATGCACAAATGCTTTGCATCCAAAGACCCGCAAATGACGATACGAAACATTTTTGCCACTCCAAACCCTGTCTGGAACATCATTATGCAAAGGAATACAAGGAGCAAGATTAATAACATGTACCGCTGTATTTAAAGCTTCTCCCCAAAAGGAATTAGGCAACCCTGGATGTGAGAGCAAACACTTAAACCTTTCAACCAAAGTTTTGTTCATGCGTTATGCTAAACCATTCAACTGTGGTGTCTTAGGAGGTGGCCTTTGGTGTCGAATACCCTTCTCTCTACAATAAGAATTAAAAGGACCAATGTATTCACCTCCATTATTTGTACGAACACACTTGAGATTCTTCCCAGTCTGTCTCTCAACTAGGGCATGAAACTGCTTAAACACATCAAATACTTGATCTTTAGACTTTAAAGTATAAACGCATACATTCTTCGAATGATCATCTATAAATGTGACAAAATATAAGCAGCCCCCCAGTGTTCTAGTCTTCATAGGACCACATACGTCTGAATGCACCAAGTCAAGTATACTTTCTTTTCTATGAGGCGGATGACTATGAAAAGAAACTCTCTTTTGCTTACCATTCATACAATGAGAACACTTCTTCAAATGAACATCTTTCACAGCGGACAAGGCATCTTTCTTCAATAAAATAGACATCCCTTTTTCACTCATGTGAGCAAGTCTCTTATGCCACATATCAGTCACACCAGAATTCGTCAATGAATTAACCGAGTCTCTGGAAATCTTTGGATGTGCCATGTACAACTTTGAAGTTCTTTCACCTATTGCCACGATCAACGAACCACGAGTGAGTTTCCAAATTTCACCACCAAATGTACTATGGAAACCATCATCATCTAATGTGCCTGCGGATATCAAATTAAGTCTAATATCCGGAACATGTTTTACATTGTGTAAAACCAAATCCATCCCAGTATCAAACTTCAAACAAACATCCCCAACACCAACGATCTTCGATAGCCCATTATTACCCATCTTGACATTCCCAAAATCACCAGGAGTATAAGACGAATAAAAATCCCTTTGTGATGTCACATGACAAGTAGCACCACTGTCAACAACCCAACTCGAATCATCACATGCAATGTTCACCCTATCATAATCACAACAAATATGAAACTCTTCGGTGGCAGTGCTAGTTTCAGAAGTACCTTCATCACCGTCATCTTTTTTGTGGTTGTTCTTTTTATTGTTGTAATTAGCCTTCTTGTTTCCTTTTTCGGTTGTCTTCAATAATTTATTGTGTGTCATTTTCTACCACAATGACGACACTCAAAATCTTCAAACTTCACTCTAGACTTACTGCGGTGTTTTGCTATATTTCTCGGACCTCTGCTATGGCTTCTCCCCCTACTTTCGGTAACCAAGGCATCTGAATGTGAAGAGGAACCTTGTAACTTTCTTCTCATCTCTTCATTTATAATATTACCTTTAGAAAATTCCATAGTAATAATATCGTTAGCTGCGAAGTTGGACAACGATGTCCTAAAAGTCTCCCAAGAATCCGGTACAGTACCAAGAATCCATAAACCTTGCATCTCGTCTTCAAACTTAATACCCATACCTGCAAGCTGATTAATAACACCCTGATAAACATTCAAATGATCAGGTGCAGGAGTTCCATCACGGTATTTCAAGTTTATCAACTGTTTAATCAAGAACAACTTATTGTTCCCGGTCTTCCGAGCATACAACTCTTCAAGCTTGGTCCATAGAGTACGAGTATGACTCTCCCCGCTAATATGGTTCAAAACATTATCATCAACCCATTGCCGAATATACCCGCAAACCTTCCGACGCAAAATATTCCATTCTTCAGCAGATTTTTCTTTAGGTTTATCGGTACTAAAAACAGGCAAATAATAATCCTTCACATAAAGAAGGTCTTCCATCTTGCCTTTCCAAACATGATAATTAGAACCATTCAAATTCACCATCCTACCTGTATTAGCTTCCATCGTTCAAACAATCCTTAACCCAGGAACAAGAGCCGAAGCTCTGATACCACTCTGTTGGAAAAAACGACCACCTAGCCACGAACGGTAAACAAAAATTACGGAATTAATCTTCGTTTGGCTAAACTTTTTCCTGACCCGAATGAACCAATGAGGATGCAAACAAATAGGTAATCTAAAAGTAAATAGGACACAATAATTTTAGCGTGAAAAATCTCTCAATGCGAGAGAAAAAAATCATGGGACTACTAGAGCCGCTTCAAATCCATTATCACCAATAATAGCATTACAAAGTTCTTCTCTAGGTAAAACTAGAGGCATACACAAATCATCATATACTTGGTGCAAACTAACATCAAGTATATGGAATAAAAATAAGTGAATAAGAGGTAACACCAACGAGAAAATACCGGTCTTTGAAACGTCTCTTATCTTCACAAAACAACAAAAAAGAAGAAAAACTCTTTTGTCTTCGTCTCTGTTTTTATTCTTCGACGGCGGTAGCACAATCACCAAAAGAACTCTTAAAAACGTTCACCCTAATGGAACTTGTGTATCGGCTGAATGATGTGCACCAAAAAAAATTAAACCCTTTATTTTTCTTATTTGACTAAGAAGTCAAAAAGCCCAAGAGGTGCACATGCATGCCGACCCAAATTTTAACAAAACACAAAAATCAATTTTTTTGTGTGAATCTGCTCAGTGCTCACCCGTAATCCACATACATTCTTTTTTTTTTTCTATTTTTAATAATACAATAATAATAATACTCATGCAAGATAAATATTTGTTGGGATTTCTCATGGGCAAAAAAAAAAAAAACCCCAACACATCAAACCCATTTGCAAACTTTCATCAGAATTCTCTCTGCTTTCTCTCTAGAGACTGAACCTGCCAAGAATCACAAGGAAAACCGCCAACGCTAATCTATGTTTCTCTGTGCTCGTGAATTCAGCCCAAGGACAAAAATTCTGGGCCAAAGTTTCTGTTTTTGCTCGTCAAACCTCCTGGAACCTAAACTCGATCCTACCCATGAACCCTATTCATTTTGGTTTATCTATCATTCTACGCTTTAAACACGTGTTTTAAACCTGTGAATGAACAATTCAAATACCTTGATTAACCATGCTCATAACAAACACAAAACCTTAATCAAAATTGGTTATTACCAAAATGCAACTTGAACTAACTAAACTTTTGTCTGCATAAAATCTTAACATTAAATTCAACTTTTTGTTTTTTTAAACCAAATTAATGGGATGTGAATTAAATCATTTAAATTTGTTAATATTTCCAAAAAAATGCAGAGATTATAACCGGCTTGAAACTGTAAAAATCATATTGAGTGCAGCCCTTTAACCATAACCAACTTGGAGACTTTCGGGTAACTTGTTTAAGCGAAAACTAGTTTAAAATCCGTTTTAAAACCATTGAACCTCTGGAACTTTATCACACATGTTCCAGCAATTAAGTATCATATTTTGTTTGTATAAAAGTATTTTAATGAAGTTAAAATAGTAATATAAAACCGTGCCTTAAAACACCCGCAAACGACACATAAGTGATTCGTTTGATCAAGAAATGATCCATGTTGTCTAGTTGCTTCAATGATACCGTTTTAACAGTCCCACATATATTATTTTAATGACATATGATCTGACCCTAAATTGTTTGATGTGAAGTGAAAACATACATTTTAAACCAAATTAGTCCCCAACGGGCCAAAACCCCTGTACGAGCAACAGCAACCAAAAGTAAAATTTTAAAATTTCTTGGTATATTAAAACAAGTTATTTCTATAATATAGCAGGTCTTAACATATTTTGTTAACCAAAAATGAGTTTTGTTAGAAATATATCATAAAGGTGCGCGCTAACGGGCCCAAACCGAATCAAAACCATAGCAGGGTTCCCCGGCATGTTTCGCAACTAAAACCAAGTTATAAACAAATAAGGGGAAGGGAATTTTCAGTAATAAAGTGAGCTGGGTATAAACTTATAAATTTGAAACAGAAAAGTATAAATTTATAACAGAAATGTAACATTCGTTAATTTTCGAACCCGAAAACCCGACCCATTTAAATTTTTCGGTTTTGTTTTTATTTTTATATATATTCATTATATAATTATCAAGTTTCGTTTCATGTATTTTAGGTTTTTGGTATTTTTATTCGTTAAACCAACTCATTTTGTCGTTTCAATGTATTCTTATTCTTTGTTTATCAATGTGTAAGGCCCCGTTACCGGTAGCCTTACTTTGTACGTTGGATTTACTCATAAACGCAGTTCTAAATATCAGAGTTAATAAAAACTATCGCGGAATAATAAAACTTCAACCATAACATTTTACATAACCATCAAATTATGTCTTATAAAACATTCGTAGTCAATTAAAACAAAACATAGTCTTTAAAACATCACAACAATTCTCCGAGATGCCAGTATCTTCGATTCCATGCCATGTGTCTTCAGTCACGCGAGCTACCTCAACCTATTTGCCTGCATGCATACTAAAAGTCAGCTACGCTGAGTGAGTTCTAGTTAATCACATAACTTACTTTTCATACACGTGCCCGAAGGTACGCATTACATGCATATCATGTTCAGCCTTCGTCCATACACATTCATATCTAACCATACATTATAAAGGGCGTTTCACCCTACATACCTCGGATATTATTAGGGTCCGGTACCCTCCATCCTCGGATATTATTAGGGTCCGGTCACCCTACATCCTTGGATATTATTAGGGTCCGGTACCCTTCATCCTCGGATATTATTAGGGTCCGGTACCCTTCATCCTCGGATATTATTAGGGTCCGGTACCCTTTCTTCCATATCTTCATACTATACCTGTTCTTAAATACTTTTCCAGACAATACGTGCAATCTCCGAAGAGCGTTCACGTACCATTAACATATCATATGTACATTATGCATACATCATATATATTCATACATGCATCTTATCTTACGTCATACATGGCAATCACATCTTTATCTACCACCTGACGGTACATGCAATATCCGAAGATCGTTCACGCACCATCAAGCTATCATCATACATAAATCATACAAGGCATACACTTACCACTTAAGGTAAGTGTATTAACTATCACATTGAGTATGCACACAGCCCCGAAAACATAACAAAGAAGTGGGGCTAGAAACTCACCTGAAGTCGGTTACGTTCACCGTTAATAGTTATTCCTTTCTTCAGTTGGGCACGGCTAACTGTATAAAAATTTACATGCATCAATTAACTATTGCTACTCAGATCGTACATCTATCTTTATATAATCCACAACGAACGGGGGTCCGGGGTTTTTAGGGGCGGCAGCCCCTGGCTGGGGTTAAGCTGTCTTAACACATTTTCCATTAGCATTTTGAATCATAGAATAATTTGCTACTTAAAAGTTCAAGGGCTTATTTGTACTTAAATCATTCTTTTTTAAGTCCTGGGACCATTCTGTCATTCTGTTAAAATTCTAATTCGTTACTGGTTCATAGCGAATTGGATTATCCTAGCGAACTGGTTCCTATAACGAATTGAACCCTTAACGAACTGGACTCCTTAACGAATCAGTCCATATAGCGAACCAGTCCAAGTAGCGAATCAGACCTTCTAATTCATTATTTCTTTTAACGAACTATTCATAATGAATCAAGGGTAATTCGTTACCCTTTTCCCTTAATGAATCAGAGACGAATCATAAGCGAACTAGAGCTAGTTCGTTGTTCCCCCTTATGCGAATCAACTAACGAATCACCTTAAGTTCGTTAAGTCCCCATAGCGAACTAGGGTTAGGTCAGGGAATGTCAGAACATTCCCTGACATTCCTTATCCTCGTACCACTATTACGGCGCCGCCTTTGCCGGAAAACCGTGAACACGTCGGAAAAACGAGTTTTAACTCGTTTTTCACCGTTTTTCATCCCATTCGATCCAGATCTAAGCTAGGGTGACCCCTAAGGTCATCATAGGTTCGGTTTGTACCTGATTCCATCAGGATCTCGTTACTTAAACGGTTTAACGGTGTCGGCTCGTCGTTTCGTGACCATAACTAATGAATTTAAACTCATACAACAAAATACTATCATACCTTGGGTCAGGATCCGTTTCTTCTTCTATATTTCGGCTATAGAGAGAGACTAGAGAGAGAGATATTAAGTGTGTGTTTTGGTGGTGTATGGAATATGTGTAAAATGAGGGAATTAATAGTGATTATGGTTTATATATTTATGGATCATGGGCTTAGCCCATGGTCTTTCCTTCTTTCTTTCATACCCAAGTCCATAACTCATATCCATTTAACCCAACACTAGCCCAACTCATATTCTAGTTATCTAAACCGATAACGACCCACTATAAATAAACGAAATTTATTTTATTATTATAACCAAAGGTAGGATGTTACACAATACTATATTATGCTCAATGAATTACGATTATTTAAAGTCTTTATTTCATCGTGTTCCAAACTATAAGGATACAATTCGAAAATAATCCAAGTATATTAACTTTTATTACAATTATAAAACATTTTAAAGTACAAGTTTCAAACTGTAAATCTAATTTAAATCCTGTTTTTTAAATAATATGAAACTTGGAGGGACTTTGTGTAAAGGTATTTAAATATAATATAAAAATATAAAATCCCAACCTACCAGCCTTTCCCCGCTCGTTTTTCCGTTCCGGCTTTCTGGCCGCCAGAAAACGACTCCGGCCGTAATAAATTTCGTTTAAACGCATATTATTTCAATTAAAAGCTCGTAAACTTATTTTACCATAACGACAAACGTTTAAACAACGTAAATAATAATCCAAAACCGCTGCATAATATTTAAAAGCCCATTAACGATCATTTAACCATATAAGCTCCAATTAAATCCATAAATAGGCGCCTAATCATCATCTAAATTCATCCCTATTATCAAACTAATCTAACATACTCTCTGTAAACCATAATTGATCTTAAAAGTTTGTTCCGGCCACACCATGGTTCACCATAAATTCATAACCATTCCAGGTAATTCTTATGTGTTTTTGAATCCTTATAAGCCGATTAATAAAATACCTAACCTAATTTGGGCAAACATGGAACGATTTAACAGATCAAAACCTAGGGTTTTTGAATGAAGATAATGAAGTTGAATGTTTTTGTGTGTGTGTCTATATATATATATATATATCAATCAGTATCTAATCTTCTAGCAAATTAACAAACTGGTCCAATGGTTAAGTCCCTTGTATACCACCATGAGGATGCTGGTTCGAACCCGACCAGAGCATTTATTTTTGTTTTAATTTTTAGAACCTTTTTTTTAAATTATTAAAAAAGTCAAATAAAATTACTTTAAGTTAGATAATATTGTTATAAATTATATATATCATTTTTTCACCTAAAACCAACCTTTGTTTTCATTAAGTTCGCGAAACTCGTTTAATAATATATTATTAGTTATCAATTTGTTAAATTTAAAATATATTTAAATAATCGTTTCCGAGATAAAAACTTGACCGATAAAATCCGTATTCCTCAAATATTTTAAATCTCGTTTTAGTGATAAACTAACAAGAAAATAATATTAAATCGTTAAAATTCCGTTAAAGTCTAAAATTAATATTTTAATATAAAATGCCATAAGTAATAAAAGATATTAAAAATAATACACAATCCTTAAAACAAAAGTATTTAACTTTTCGGTAACTTCATAACTCGCTAAAATAAGTTTATATCGTTCAAACCATATTAAATAAATAATATAATCCTCAATATAGTACTTATTAATTAATATGCATTAATCTTAAAATCGTTAAGATATTCGTTAAAACTTAAAATAATATTATAATATAAAAATACATATTAAAATAATGCAACATACCTAAAACTAATTTGTTCTAACTTTTATAATCCCATTAGTTAGTCTTTAATTATTATAATTTTTTTATTTATAGTTCGTGAGGTTCGATCATTTATTTTCTTTAACGTGCTTTCGATTGTCATTTCAAGTTTAGCTTTAATCTCAAAGGTGAGTTTCTCACACCCCTTTTTATGCTTTTATACATTTTGGGTAACATATATTAAATCAATTGTTTATTTATTTTTATTACAAACTACAATTCGCATCATGGACTTGTGTGTTACTTGTTACTTGCTCAAAATTATGTGCATGGATTCTTCGATAAGTATGATCATACGCTCCCCGACCATTTTGTTATGAGTGGAAAAGGGACCGCGATTCGAGTATGTTGGTTGATACTAACGCGAAATGACCTTGATTTATTCTTTACACTTAGGATCTTGATTCGAGTGTAAAGAACCCTTACTTGCGCTATTATTTTCACAAGTTTCATGGAATTGTATGGTTTTTACGTATTTATATCAAGCTTGTGTGAACTCACATTACTTTATTTTATATATATGCAACAAATACAATTCATTAGGGGATGAGACTTGAAGAAGAAACTAGAACTTATGCTATATTAATAAATGGGCATGTTGTTAATTGTTCTTGTTTTTCTTGTATTTCTTTATCTTCGAACTTGAGTATTTGATGCTTAAATTAGTTAATGATAATATTGTCACTTAATAGTGTCACATGTGTTTTGTGCAATATGTACATCACACTCTGGCGTTTCCGCTTTAGCCGGGGTGTTACAAAAAAACTTTGACAATGAACCCCTTAAAGTTACACAAAGTTCAGCCCTTAAAACCGTAGCCAATTTATAGTTATCCGGTAACTCGTTTAAGTGAAAACTAACTTGAAAACCAACCCGACATGCAACCTTATTAACTTTTGGATATTTAATGAAATTTCCAAAAGTTAAGTTTACATATCCGGGGCCTTAAACTTGGTAAAGACTATCCCCAAGAATTAATAATAAACCGAGTACTAAAAATCACATTAACTAACATTTTGGTGGCACGTTCGATAAGAATAAGCCGTGCAACCAAAGTAATAATATGATATCTTCTTGAAGCCCCAAATATAATATTTTAATGATATACAATCTGACCCAAAACCTAACCGAAAACCCGAACTTTCCAAAAATGGAAACTTTGTCGAAACCCGACAAATGAAACAAGGAATCAAAAACTCCCGGAAGTTGTAACATTATGAAAATTTCGGATAAAAAATGTCAAGTTTTAAAAGTTCAAGGACTAAAAAGAAAAAAAATCCGCCTTCACGTTCGATCACAATACGCGACGGCTAAGGACACAACGTCATCGCGTATCGCGATCACGTGGTCTGACAGCCGGACACGTGTCTCGCCACGTGTTTCACCCCGGCTAAAGTGGAAACGCCTGAGTGTGATGTACAGATTGCTCAAAACACATGTGACACTATTAAGTGACAATATTATCATTAATTCATTCCAAAGCATCAAGTACACAAGTTATTTCCAATGAACAAACATAAGGGAAAAGGAACAAAACAAACATGTTCTTGTTTATTATTTAGATAACCTAACTTCTAGTATACTCGTCATTTCATCCTCTAATGAAAGTACCTGTAGCATATATATAAAATAAAGTCAACTAACTGAATAATTGGTGAGTTCACACAGTTGAAAATAATATATAAAAACCATACAATTCCATGAAAACTTGTGAAAAACACATAAGGGTTCTTTACACTAGAAACAATGGTCCATGAGTGTAAAGAATAAATGAAGGTCTTTTCCAGTTGGGATTGTGCACCAACGTACTCAGATCGGAGTCCCTTTTCCACCCGAAACAAATGGTCCATGGGGTGCAAAGGGGGGCGTATGATCATACTTATCGAAGAAATCCATACACGTAATAATTGAGCAAGTAACAAGTAAGCACACAAGTCCGTGATGCGAATTGTAGTTTGTAATAATAAATAAAATAAATTGCATTTTTGTAGGATATATATGCTACCCCCAAAATAGTTAAAAAGGGTAAAAAGGGGGTGTGAGAAACTCACCTTTGATATTGTAGACAACTTGAAATAAATAGCCGAAAGCGAGTTAACAAACGAAGCAATTAAATCTCACGAAACTATAAATAATAATGAAGATACAAAAAATCAAGGACTAGTAACCGGAATTATTAAGTTAATTAACTTATGGTAAATGGGGACTTGGGGATTTTTAATGAGTTTAACAAAAATGAATAAAGTTTATATAAATCATTTGATGTTTATTAGTTGAAGAATGTTTTGTAGACAAATAATTATAACTTATTAATATAAGATTAAATAATAATATTAATAACAATTTATGATTAAACATTTGTTTCCAAGTAACATAATTAACTAATTAATTAATTATCATAAATAGTAGTTATGTTGAAATAAAATAAATAATAATTAATTTACTCAATTATTAATTCAAAGATATGAAGTATGTTATATCTATTATAAAATATTTTTGATAATAGAAATTTGATAAATAATCTTATTTAAAGAAAGTTTATAATTTATGATGATCAACGAATCATAAGATTTAGATACATATATATTCATGTTTGTTCTTGCAAAATAACTAGGCTTGATCCAAGATTTAGAAAAATCAAAGTGTTCATCTTGGATATCCATGATCATAATGATTCTTAAAACCAAAATATAATATTTTTATGATAAAAGTAACATGATCATGAAGAACAACTTATGAACAAGTATGAACATTCAAGATAAAATCAAAACAAAAGCTATAAAATGCTTGAAATGGTAACAACTTACTTGTTAGTGCTCTTAAACTTAAGAAAAGGATGGATTGAGGTGTGAAAATAATGAATGATTTGTCCTCCTTTTATATTGAAAATATAGAGTTGTTATGTCTTAAGAAAAAAATGAAAATTAATCATATATAATATAATTAAAACACAAATTAAAAATTGTTTAATAAGGTATTCAAAAGGTTTAACTATTTTAATAAATTTTATTGAATTAAAACATTCATTAGTTATTATTAAATTAGTAACATATGAAAAGATGATGATAATAATAAAATTAATAATAATAAAAAATAAAAGTAGAGTTGTAGTTATATAATAATTATAGTAAATTGCATGGAACATGTACATAAATATTTGATCTAGATTATAATTGTTATAAATGAGTATGTAACACTACAAAGGTGGTGAAATGTATAATTGCATAGAAATAATCACATAAAATACATTAATAAAAATTGAGATTAATTAATAATATTATAAAAATATATAAATTTAAATAGAAACAAAACCGAAAATTTAAAATGGGTCAAGTTTTCGGGTTTGAAAAGTAACGAATGTTACAACGTGTCCCCACGTGGCACAATGTCCGCCACGTGTCACCATGTGGCACCGCGGCCTCCACGTGGCAAAGCTAGTGATGATTCATCACAGCTACGTCGCGAAACGCGACAACTGTCTTATGGACCATCGCGTATCGCAATGGGTCCCCGAGATCAGCCTATAAATATGGGCATCCGACCCTCTCATTCATCACACAAACTCCCAAACACACTTTCACTCTCTAGAAAACATACTCTCTAACTACCTCATTTTGCGTGCCACCGACCCTACCCTCATTTCCTCGTTGTTCGTGCCATAAATCCAACGTTATACCCTATAAACCATAAAGTGACGATGCTTTGAAGAACGCAATGCTCAAGAGACGACCTGACGCCACCTCGTAGTACGCGCTAACAAGATTCGAAGATTGGTGTGCCTCGATTTACGTGCAAAGAAAGTGTTGATCAAAGGATGTCCAAGGAAATGTAAAGGCGTCGAAGTGCTGCTCGAGTGCCTAAGAATTAATAAGCCAGTCAAGGTAGGGATAATGCCCGAATATAATATTAAAGGCTTAAAACCCTAAGTCGAATATATAATCGATACCTCGAAAATGAAAATAAAGAAAATATAACAAAGAAAAATATAAGTTAAGAATATGATATAAATTATATCTTTGTTATTGATATTATTATTATTTGAATTTCTTAAATAATAAGTAAAGAAATAAAGTATAGTTTCTTCTTAAGGAAGAAATGTAGTGTTTAAGAAAAGTACTATAGGTCAAATAAAGAACTGATCGGTGTATTGAAGCTGATCTTTTCAAAGAAAGGTGAATATGCCCAACTTTTATAACTTGTATTAATTGAGTCAAATAAATTGATTACATGAGATTACCTATATCTAAAACATTATAAAAAAAGTAATCATTGGCCCTCAGGTTGTCGTGTACGTTTGTTTGGATCCTTACATATGTGGTAAGTCGGTGGGCACACTACGCCACCCCTGGTTATGAGCCTCCGCCATGATGGGCCGGACCTAAGTTACGTCCGAGTGAGGGTAATCATGTGTATAATGATGGTCTCTAAGTAATATCGAACGCTGAGGTGTTTGCTGAGTGGTTCGTGTAGAACTTAAGTTTATAATTGTGTATACTTATGGTATCTAAGTTATGTATCGAGGGGTAATCAAGTAAAGAAAATATTTTATGTGTCATCTTATTCACCAGCATGTGTTGCTGACGTATTTTAAAACATTTTTATAGGTAATGAAGGTTAGCCGCGCTTGAAGAATAGAAGTTGATGGTAGATGATCTGATGGCTCAGATCCATTTTATAAACTTTAAAATATATGTAAATGGTGGTTTATGAAACAAGTAATCATTTTGTAAATAACGGGTATTTTATAATCCCGTCTTTTGTTATGTAAAAAAATATGTTAATCCACGCTAATATTTTCTCATTAAAATCCTCAACTCTGATTTAATTACAAAAGAGGTAACAACTGTTGGTCGCACGCCCACGCCGTAGATGTGGGTGTGACAGAATTTGAATTATATAACTAAACACAAAACATCAATGCTATTAAGTTATTTAAGTACAAGCCTCCTATAAAAGGAAACTTTATTTATCAGGAACAAAACACGTTGGCAAAAACTTAAAATTAACTAGTAGTTAATACCAATAACGAATTTTACATTGTTCTTCGATAACTTATTATTGATTAATACATATACTAGGCGTACTTGGTGATTTCTAGCATAGTTCAAGCTCATTGATTATCTTTCATATACGTATTTCATACGGACCAAGGTGAGTTTCGTGCTCCACTTTTTACTTAAACTTTTTGGGCTGGATACATGTTGTGAACTGCTTTATGGGTGGTGTGATTTTTATCAAGTACTGTTTTCTGCCATGTTTTTGTCCCACTTTGAATTACACAATCATTAACTCAGGGAGTGAGCCTATGACTCTTATGGGTAGTACTATTTGGAAGACCCTCACGTACAGTGACCCTATGTTAGGTAAATCACACTAAGGTCTGCTAACCATTGCGGCATATGACCTAAACATTTGATTATTGCTTGGCAGGGTAATAATTGGGGATGGGTGGCATTTGATTGTAAGTCGGGGACTTATGATAGGATGCATGATTGATTTTGAACTTGATTGATGTTCCATGCTTTATACTTACGTACACGCAAACTTGCACACTATTATGATTGAACTCTTTTATGTGTATGTGAGCTAAACTCACTAACTCACCAACTTTTTAGTTGGCGCTTTTTAGCATGTATTCAAGTACTTGTGTTGTGGATAGGGATTTTGGATTAGCATTGTAATTAGTATGACTAAGGATTAAGGTGTAGGCCCAATAGTAACAATGAAGATTAGGGGCCAAGTTTATTAGAAACTAACACGAGTTTGCAGCAGTGTCAAAGAATAGATAGTTGTGTAGTTACACCTTGTTTTAAATATATATATATATATATATATATATATATTAAACCTTGTAGCTTATTTTATCAATAATATTCCGCTGCTTACAATGGTATCTAGTTTTCCATAAAACGACCCCCCCCCCCCCCTAATGGCATGGTGTGACACGAGACTTGCCTTTTTTCTCGATTCTCATGTCGATTAAATGTTAATTCACTTATAGTTCGAACCGGTTCTTGATGCTAGCTCGTTTAGCATTATTTCTTGCTCTTTTTAACGCCTTTTCAAGTTCCAAAACCTATATTACACATACGTTAGTAATAATACAAATTCTAGATAAAAACACACGAAAACTAATAAAATATTATACAAACTATACAGGGGAAACATATGTATTTAGCATTATATCACTATGTAAGGCCCCGGTCCCGGTGCCCTACTTTGGCATTGGAATCAGTCATAAACATAGTTATAAATATCAGATTTAATTAAAACTTTTTGCGCAATTTAACAAGTCAACCGTATATTACATAACATTTTTTAATTCTTAACTTAACATCATTCAAATTTGTCTTTCAAAATAAAAACATAATAAAAAATTACATCATAACATTCTTCTCAAGATGCCACTATCTTCAGTCCAATGCCATGTGTCTTCATTCAAGCTAGCTCCTTTAACCTATTCACCTGCGTGCATACTAAAAGTCAGCTACGCTGAGTGATTTCTATTTAATCAGGTAACATACTATACGTCCATATACTACATACATAACCTGCTTTACTTCCTTTTGTACATACACAAGTATATACCTTCATTCTTACTTTCATACTTTTGTTCTTTCATTCTTTCATATTTTATCTTACTTTACAGATATACTTATACGTTTTAAAGAGCATTTTGCTCTATAATCTCACAGATATTATTAGGGTCTGCCACTCTCATTTCTCAGGTATTTTTAGGGTCTGACACCCTCCTTTCACAGATATTAATAGGGTATGCCACCTTCTTACCATACAACCATACGTATGTTCTTTATATTTATTTTTATATACTTTTATACATACTCTTTATCCTTTATATATCATTCATATATCATTCACACATCATTCATAAAACATTCACATAACATACACATACCACTTAAGGTAAGTGTATTAACTAATCAGATCGAGTATGCACACAACCCTGAAAACATAACAAGGAAATGAGGCTAGAAACTCACCTGTGTCCTGTGCTTCTCAGAGTTAAATGTAATACCCCTCCTTAGCTGTGCACGACTAACTGTGCAATAATTCTAAATATCAATTAACTATCTCTAACTATATCATACGTCTAGGTTAGTGTAACCCCTAGCTAACAGGGGTCCGGGGACAACGCTTCTGGCAGTGTGGTCTAGGGGCAGTAGCCCCTAGAAGGGTCCAAAGGGCAGAGCCCCTGGCTGGAGTCGAGCTGGAAATTCTAAAGAATCATTAACAGTCATTTACTAAAAATTCATCAGAAAACTTAAGTTTGAACTAATCGAATGGAAATTCTAATCGAATAAAAAATTCTAATCGAATGGCAGATTTTAATCGAATGATAGCTTCTAATCGAATCGAATTCGATTCGATTACTTTGTCAATTCGATTCTCTTACTTTGTCCATTCGATTCGATTACTTTTTCCATTCGATTCGATTACTTTTTTCCTTCGGTTCGATTACTTTGTCCATTCGATCGATTACTTTGCCCACTCGATTCGATTACTTTTCGTTTGAATCTAATTTTATTCCCATTATTTTCCAGCCTTTCTTTTCGACTCGTTTTGCCCGTCTGGTATAATAAATGAGCCTAGGACTTTAACCATGTTGTTTCCTTGCACTAACTTGGTTCAAACGTTACACGTTTGTCCCGTTTCATACCAACATCTTGTTTACTTTCAAGTTCATATTTTTATTACATAATAAGGCCCGATTTGCCTTAGTATCAAATTCTAGGGCAAACCGACCTCAAAAACTTAAGCTTTACATCTAAAACGTACCTTTTAGGTTTGGTTTTGCTTCGGCTTGGATTCAACACGTAAATCTGGATTTTGTATCTTGTTGTTTAATGATATTGAGCACGAAACTCAACCTTTCTTCAGCTCGGATATAGGTCCAAAATGATGAGAGTGTTTGTGTGTGTTTTTGAGTGTGTTATGGAGGCTAGAAGATGGAAATGAGGGTTTTAGGGTTTTGGGGAGGTTTAAGGGGGTTTATATACCATTAAGCCTATGGACCTAAGACCAATCACCATCTGTTATTCCATCTTTTATTGTCCAAACCCACACTCTATTATTTTTATCTAACTAAACTAAATAATAACACACTAAGTAAATGGAATTCTTTTATTTATTATTATCAAAAGTAGGATGTTACACACTAGCCCAACCAAATCCATTCAATCAAGTTCAAGGAGATCAAGCCACTTAAGGTGCTTAAGGACGAATGATCTACGCTAATGAATTCCAAGTAATCAATCAGTAGGAAGTTGAAGTCTCTACCGCTACCCGGAAGGACGTTAACCTTACAATCTATCATTTTTCATTTATGTCTTTCCAATAAATACCTTGTACTCAAGATCTTCAGAATTTATGTTTCGGTTGTTTACATATAATTTCAAGTACTTGATGTTTATCACTTTTACATTATCAAATCAATTATGGTGTTTTCCTCGTCATTGTCTAGTATGTTGTTGTTGCATTCAGTTTCACGATCTAGTAGGCTGTTTATGACCGGTTATTGAATTTAATTGTTTACCCAAAACTAAGTGATAGAAGCCACATGCATGTATTCCATATTTTCTTAATTTTCTCAACCTATCCAACTCAATCCTTATATGTTTTTTTCATACATCGCATTAAACTTAGTGTAATTTTATTCAAATCGATATCCTTAAAATCTAGAATGTTACATTTGATCGACCACAAAGTTTCAATTGTTTTAAAAGTTATGTTTATTTCAGTTGTTCTACAAGTTTTGTTTATTTCATTTAATATCCACAAACTTGAAAATATCTTATTTTTGTTTATTCAACTCTGAAAGTTCACATGTTTATTTCACATGTTTTGTTTATTTCATTTGGGTCTACGTTTTATACATGAAGTTTAAGCAATGAGTATCATAATTCGTAAGCAACTTTAAAAAAATACAAAGAGACAGATGAAGAGATCTATATACATCACTGGTATATGATCTAAGAACAGTGATCCAAACATATCAAAGATGATCAATCGATGCTAAAGATCTATTCAATAGTTCAATCGAGTTAAATTGTTAATAATGCTATGCAATGTTGTAAGTTTATTGAAAGGAGATTGGTATTGCACCCTAGGTACGCGTATTTGTGACATCTAGCAAAATAGGTACGGACATGACTTGTTTATGTTAGCAACGTTATTAACTTACCAATTTGGAGCTTCTTTAAAAGTATATGAGCCTTTACCTTTTGTTGAATTAATAATTATATCATCTCCGTTTTCGTATTATGATGTTTAAGAGGGTTAAGTATCATAAACAATTTGCTAAGGTAGATGTGTGTGTGTGTCTCTCTCTCTATATATATAGCCCGTGAATCAAATAGAAAGTTGGCGAAGAATGAAAGAGAGAGTGACATATGACAAACAAAAATGTTACTCCATCTGTCCCATTATAAGTGTCATAGTTTGATTTTTCAAGTTTTTTTTGTTTGACTTTGACCGATAATATTTTTGTTTGTGTTATATAATACTTGATGTAAAATATATGAATAGGTTGGGTTTTAAATGTATTTTACATTGACATAATTTTCATCAAGTATTATATGACACGAACAAAAATATATACGGTCAAGGTTGCAAAAGAAAGACTTGAAAAGTCAAACTAGGACACTTATAATGGGACGGAGGGAGTTTTTCTTTTGTTCAAAATCCAGCACATTCTATTCTGCTCCCACAAATCTAAATTGTTCTGTCTACCACATACACTTAATCCAGAGCCTCAGCAGCATCGTATTTTATATCCATGAGGCAATAGTTTGATCTTTCTTGACCTATTACTGGAAGACGATTAGTTCATCACTATCGTGAAAGCATAGCTAATGCTTTCTACCGTATTATCATCAAAGACATGAAGTTAGAATATCTTATGAAACTTCATACGATTTCTAATGTCGTGCATGACAAAACTATATCACCATCAATCCAACTGCACCACTATCATATTTTTAATTTAGCTTCATTCAATACTTAAGAGGTTTATCCATAGTTACTCCTGAATATCCACCTCATGTAAGAGATGTGCTGGATTTAATCAAAGAGTAAGGGGTTGTGTTGGATTTGAAATGCAACACATATTTAAAACAAAGATTAAATACTGGAAAAATTCCAAACTAGCCACTTTTGACCGTGCACTTCTTCTAGTTTTAGCCCAAGACCAAAACAAATTTCAAAAATAGCTAAACTAATCCGTTGAATCCAACGGAAGTCGTTCCTGATCTGACATAATTTTTACTCTATCCTGACGCATCACGTAGCATACTCTTCCACTAGGTCCGACGGTTTATGGTTTTGTCCGACGGATTAATGAAAAAAACCGACGTAATAATAAACAGTTGGATTTGACGGTTCAGTTCATGCTTTCGTCGGATCTGACTGTTTAAATTGTCCGACGAACCTTAGAGTTTTCAGTTCAGGGGTTTTCTATTTTAAGTTCTAGAGTGAAATTGAACACTATAATTGTGTTCTCCTCGAAAAACTAAACGAGTTGCACTATTGATTTTGGGAAATATCTATAATTTCAAAATGTCACACGGGTAAATAAAAAAACTAACATGTAAAACAACATGCTTAAAAGGTTAAAACAATACATGTAAAATGTCTCACAAATACATGACATGAAAATACAATACAACAATATACCCCAAAATTGAAGCACATAATACGCACAAAAATATGCTACACAGTAAGGCAGAACATATAATACAACAGTAATATAGATCACAAAATACAATACAACCATATACAATGAAAACAAAGCTCTATTTTTGTATTTTTTTAAATATTTATTTTTATATATCAATATATATGATGCTCTATTTTTGTATTTTTCTTAAACGTATATTGTGGTGGATGTTCTAAGTCAGTTTAAAATAGAAATTCCAAAATATATAGAAAGTTCTCATATGCATAAATATTAATAGTGTACTTTATATTGTTACTTTTATAGCTTTTGTCTTTAAAAAAAATTATGTATTATAAAACGGGGAAAATGAAACATAGCTCTATAAATATGTTGCAAGAGAAATTGTGAAATAAGGATTTAATGATGGACTCAAAAAATGAATCTCACATTGCCATGTTCCCGAGTCCAGGAATGGGTCACCTCATTCCACTCGTTGAGTTCGGTCACCGGCTTCAACTCCACCACCCTTTCTTCATCACCTTCATTATCCCCACAGCCGCTGGTTCTCCCATTAAACCCCAAAACGACATCCTCAACAACATGCCAGAAAACATTGCTTCAATTTTCCTCCCTCCTGTAGACCTAAACGACATTCCCGAAGATACCACCTTAGAAAGTCGGATATTACTTACTTTTACTCGTTCATTACCTGCTTTACGTCGTACCTTAACCGAGTTAGCCAGCGAGTCGACTAGAAAACGACCCTCGGCTTTGATTGTTGATATGTTTGGCCCTCCTAGCTTTGAAATTTCTAAAGAATTTAATATTCCAGCCTACATGTTTTGTGCACTTTCTGCTATGGTATTGGTTAGTGTCTTCCAAACACCGATTTTAGACAAGATGTATGCATGTGAGTATAAAGACTTGCATGAACCGGTGAGGTTACCCGGGTGTGTTCCGTTTCAAGGAAGTGATATGTTGGAATCGGTTCAAGATAAGAAGAATGAGACGTATTTCGAAGCGCTTGGGATAGCCAAGATGTATAGTTTGCCAAAGGGTATATTTCTTAACAGCTTTCTTGAATTGGAATGCGGTCCGTTTAAGGCTATGGAAGAAGGTGATTGGTGCAAACCGAAAATTTACCCGGTTGGACCCTTGATACGGTCTGGTTCGGAGAGCCAGACCGGAGAAGGGTTTGAATGTTTGAAGTGGTTGGATAAGCAACCGGTTGGGTTGGTTTTGTTTGTATCGTTTGGAAGTGGTGGTACACTGTCCCAAGAACAACTCAATGAACAAGCCTTCGGGTTGGAACAAAGTGGTCAAAGATTCCTTTGGGTCATAAAAAGTCCACATGGAAAATCAAACGCAAGTTATTTCACTGCACATAGCCATCTTGATCCGTTTAAGTTTTTACCTGAAGGGTTTTTGAGGCGGGTTGAAGATCGGGGACTGGCTGTGTCGTCTTAGGCCCCTCAGGTCGAGATTCTAAGCCATGGGTCTACTGGGGGTTCTTGACTCATTGTGGGTGGAACTCTATACTGGAGAGTGTGGTCCATGGAGTGCCTATGATTGCGTGGCCACTTTTTGCGGAGCAGAAATTGAACGCGGTTTTAGTTTCTGATGGTTTGGGCGTTGCTCGTAGGGTGAAAGTGGGCGAAAATGGATTGGTGGGAAGAGATGAAATCGGTAAGTGCGTCAGAAGTTTGATTGAAGGAGAAGATGGGCGCAAGATGAGGGTGAAAATTAGTGAGTTCAAAGGTCTTGGTGTAGCAGCACTAAGTCCAGATGGTTCATCAACCAAGTCTTTTGTAGAAGTGGCTCATATGTTGTGTGGCTAATATTATATTTATTGGTGTTATACATGCATCACCTTTTTTGGTATTCATGACTAGATCAAACAACCTTTGGTCACATTATTCCTCTTAAATTGAACTTTATTATTTCGTCTTGCTCTTCATCCGCTTTCAGGTTCTATAAAAAGGAGCCAAATAATTTTTTGAACGCATCTTGCAAACGGACTGGAACAAACTGCACAGCACAATATTTGTTCTACCCAACCTAACGGTTCACCAGTTGAATCTCAAAGTTTAAAACTATCAGATTATTTCTCGGAAGGTTAAACCTATGCGAATCGAACAAGCAAGGGCCCAATTCGGTGTGATAGGTCTGGTCTCAAGTGAATAAAGATATACATGTTATCTCTGTATATTCATATATATATATATATATATATATATATATATATATATATATATATATATATATATATATGATCAAGATAGACACATGTATATTGTGTGATTATTCAACTAATGATATATCCTGGAGGTTCTTACAAACTTTTCACATTTTTACCAAATTAACTCTACACATGTATATGTTATTTTTTTATAAATAATAATAAGGTAACGATTGTTGGGGCTTCATTCACTGTATGCCTTTAAACCAAAAATCACTACACTGATGTGACGTTAAAGGTCACAAAACACCTATAAAATGACTCCATCCATCACACATGATCTAATAAATGTTGATCCAATCCAACCCAATTGATTATAGTACAAAAAATTGCGCCAACGGCAATTTCGCCTAGAGGTGCACAAATCTGGTTTTATAAATAACCGGGTTCGGGTATAGAACTGGGTATAAATAATAACCGGGTCGGGTTCGGGTCGGGTATTATCTCTAAAAACCATACCCTATGCATCGGGTTCGGGTCGGGTATGGTACCGGATATTTTAAAACCGGGTATTTAAATACCTTATTATAGGGTATTGAAAAAACCCTATTTACGAGTTTTTTCGGGTTTTTTTCCAGGTATTTTTTCTGGTATAGATTGGATTTTTTAAACACTTTTTAGGGGTGTTTTTCGGGTATTTTTAAGGTATTTTTCGGGTATACATCTGGTATTTGAAATACCCGCTTTCGGGTATTGGAAAAACCCGGTTCCGGGTATGGAACCGGTTCGGGTTTTCGGGTATTACCGGGTACAAATCGGGTCCGGTTCGGGTTCGGGTTCGGGTTCGGGTTTTAGTGCCAAAATGCATACCTTATTTGTACCCTACGGTAAAATCAGGTACGAGTTCGGGTATTAAAAAACCGATTCCAGATTTTTATTTCAGTTCCTGTTCCAAGTTTGGGTTTTCTGTACACCTCTTATTTTTCCCCTTGTTATCTAGTGGTTGAGGAATCCCATCAGACAATAATAAGATGGTCACATGGCCGTTCTACATGAGTCCAGAAAAGGTACCTCTTATCTTTCACTTAAGTGAGTTATCACCTTCATTAATTAATTACCCTTGTCACCTAGTGATGATAATATCTTTTCTCATAAAACATCAACTAGCCCGCCTGATTAAAATACGAAACTAATCGATGTTGATTAAAATGATAATAAAAATACAATAAAAATACTCTCCTTAAATCATACTGAAAAAAAAAATTCCTAAAATAGACTATTTGAGAAAAAGAGAGTCTCAAAACAGGCCACCAAAATCCCTCTCAGCTGTGACATTTGGTTTCCCACAGTGACATTTGGTTTCATGCCTAATTCGTGAGATTTCAAGCCAAATCCGTCTGATCAGTGAGATTTCAAAGGAAAACCGTCTGACACGTGAGATTTCAAACCAAAACAGTCTCCTACGTGAGTTTTTGAAAAAATTGAATCCACATCATTCCATCATTGATTCACACCACCACCACCACCACCGACACTTGCCGGAAACTAGAGAGGATGACGGAACCATTGATTCACCACCACCGCCGCCGCCACTTGTCGGAAACCAGAGAAGATGACGTGATGCAGATATGTTGATGTTGGAAGACTACAGAGTTGGTTCACCACGAAATGGAGGCTAGCACGAAGACAACGGTTGCCTGATATATTGATGTTGGATGATGATGGCGGGTGGCCGAATATGGTGATGTTGGATGGAGACGGTGGGCGGATATGTTGATGTTGGATGGTGAATACGAAAATGGCCGGAGATGGTGAACGTGATGGTGGTCGAAGATAGTGTAGCTAATGTGTTGTAAAACACACTTGTTTCCCGCGCTATTTATCATTGTTTTAATCTTATTTATCTAATATTTAATGTTTTTAACTTGTTTTAGTATGATCTTACATGAATATGTATTTTGTAGGTTATGGGTTTAAAGAATAAGAAACCGATCTTTTCAAGACACTTTAAGGCTATTTATGCACTATTCTTGAAGAACCAAGTCAAAGGCCCGACCCATATCCATTTTGTGAAGCCCATATGTGTTTTAATATAATAAACAACAAGAAAATAAACCCTAACCAACCCCATAATCCCAAAATCAGCAGCAGCAAGGAAGAAAAGAAGAAAAAAATTATAAACCCTAGTTTGGTGAAGGTTCTGATCGGCAGCAGCTTGGAGGAAAAAAAGAGAGTTTTGCAACCAAGTTACAAGTGTTTTCTAAGTGTTTTAAGCCTTCAAAGACAGCCATCATCATCATACTTCATCATATACTTTGGTTTGATTTAAGTTTCATAATTGCCTTGTTTTTTTTTATCATAAAGTTGAATTCTTTTGCAATTGAAATAAGTATTGAGTTCTGTTTGATTATTCTTGATTGTTGAATGAGTTTACTTATATTTGGATGAGTAATATAAATATTTTTATAAGTATATGATGCTGTCCAATTAAGATGCTTGGCTAATCATGTTAGTTCTACCTAGGTTTGATGATAATTGTTTAAGTTTGATGAGTTTTGTGGATTGTTTGATCAAAAGACTTGAATTGCTATTGTAAAGTTTGATTTATATATGAATTAGTTTATGTTTAGTTGCTGGGATTTTATTAATATTACTTCATTAACCTCATGCTTTAATTGATTGATTGTGTTTTGATTGATTTTTGCATGTTTGATTCTAAACTTCGTGTTTAGGGTTTGTTTGCGGTATGTACAACCGTAGGGTTTTGTTAAGTAAGTTATTTAATATAAATCAGCGGGATTAAACCTTCTTAGAGACCAAGAGGTGATAAGAAGTTAGGGTTGTCTCATTGCCTTTGCATGCTAGGATTAGGATTGCGAGAGAGCGAGTTTGGTTCTTGTCGGGTTTGGGGTTTTGGAGAGATTAATTGATCTAATTTGTGTTCAATTGAATTGTTCCTCTATCCTTGGTTGTGTAGTATTCATTTCCATTATGGTTGAGTGTCGGTGATTCTGAGAGGAGAGTCGACATTAGAACACCTTAGTAATCGTTTTCCGGTATGCTTTTCTAATCAATTAAGTGAAGTTACGGTTTGTTAGTGAGACCGAGAAGTGATCTAGCTAGCTTGAGCGAACCTTAGTAGTGTCATCTTTAGATACCAGTGTCGTGAGATCATTCAATCCATTTACTTGTTGAGTAGTCAATTTGATTCTTACCTAGGTAGATGTGTTCTCTATCGTATCAGTTAAGGGTTCTTAAGTGTTCTAAGTTTGGTAATTTTTGTCAGTTAGTCCAATTACTTAAGTCTAATTAATTAAGTTAGTTAAAGTAAATTAGGTCAAGTAGTTATTAATAATATTAAAATCTTTCAGGGTAGGATTTGTATTAGGGTTTATAATTGGAGTCGTTCTCACGTGTCTTCGAGTTCGATATCCGGACTTTCCTTATCTTTGCTATACACGACTGGTACACTTGTCGTTTGTGTAAACTAGGATATGTTGTTTGGTTTTTAAAACTTAGTTGCGATTCGTGTTTATTATTTATATATATATTATCCGCACATCAGTAGCCGACGGTAGCCGCAGATGGTGATGTTGGATGTTGAAGGACGGAGAAGATTACAAAGATTAATCGGGATTATTACAAAGCAATGAGGTGGTGGTGAATCAAAAAGAGGTGAATTCAAACTTTTTTCAAATATCACGGAGGAGATGGTTTTCAAGTAAACGGGTTCGGCTTGAAATCTCACAGGCCAGGCGGATTTGGCATGAAATCTCATGGGTTAGACGGATTTTCTTTGAAATCTCATGGGTCAGGCAGATTTGGCTTGAAATCTCAAGAATTTGGCACAAAACCAAATGTCACAACGAAACCAAATGTCCCAGCAGAGATGGATTATTAATGGACGTTTTGAAATTTGTGGCCTATTTTGAGACTCTCTCTCCTCAAATGGCCTATTTTGAGAATTTTTCAAGAAATTTATAGTCCTATATGTTCGTATTGTATACCTAAGACGAATTAGTACAGTTGGTCAATATATTTCAGAATATTCAACGAGAGGTGTCTTCTTTGTTCTTGGCTACAAGACTTTGAAAAATTTATATGTTGAGGCTTATTGGTTTCTTGTTCAACACAGGTCAACATATTTCGAGCTCTTTTATAGATGAATGAGTCTGTTTCCCATGGTATAATTATTGTTAATGCTTATAAGGTGGAGTGATGATATATGTGACATCGATACTTCAAGTTATATATTTGAGAGCGTGAACCAAAAAAATGGGTTTTTCCCACAATGGTAAAATAGGAAAATGGGGTTGTCCCGCATTGAAATGATAAACTTTGGAACGACTTATAAGAAAGATTGTTTTTTTAGTATGACGAGACATGTTCAGTGGCATTACCCAACACGCACGCCTTAGTATTTTTTGGTGTAGTGAGAAACATGACATCGGTAGTGATGAGTCATCACGCTATGTGTCAACACCTTAACCCAGTATACCTACGTGTGTGACACTTGTGGTCATCTAGTCGTGTTGCGTGACACTTGTCATCATCCAGTGATGAGTCAGCAACATAGGTTTCATCACTTGGTGAGTTGAGAGATTAGTCAGCAGCCAAGTGTCACCTCCTAAGTATACTACACTTGCAATATATAGTAGGACGATGAAAGACTATCGTTCATGCAAACCGATCCTCAAACATAGTTGTTTCCAGCTTTCTCGTTCATAGAAACTCTTATATCTGGTATAGTTTGGGTGCTAGGTTAATCCCGTCAGTATACACTGATTCGGTCGTTATATCCTGAAAGATAGACAGGTTCACTTAGGTGGCCCAAAATCTCTTTTAAGGAACCTTTGATTAACATAAATCCTCAGCCTGCACATGCCTTATTTTACTTTCATTTATATCGGTATTCTTGTTTTCGTAAGTTCATTTCATGTTATTAGCTATTATTTAATTTATTATTATTTCTTCTGCATTTGAATTGTAACGGTGGTTTAAAAACAACCATTCGTTCATATTTTGTTTTTAAAATATTATTGATTACTTTTTATTGCAAGTTTTCATAGAAAGTTGTTTTAGTTTTATGTAAACCTAACCTTTCAACTTTCAGCTACGCATACTCCTCTTGAAAGATAAACACTCCACACTTTAGTTTGCATACCTTGTCGTCTTTACCATGCATGCATATACGTCCTCGGTTAATTCTTCATTAAGAAATGTATATTTAATATATAGTTGGTGGACGACCCAACCAAGTTGAGCTGCAACAAAAATCACAACACATATTGTTTCAAATTGGGCAATAGGAGCAAATGTCACATAGTAATCAATCCAATGCTGATGTGAGTAGCCAAGCAATAATTGTTTTCTTGTGCAAAGGCCACGAAAAGTAGCAGTTCCTCATTTGCATTGTCTTTTGGTGCATTTTCATTATTAGCTGCTACATTTTCATGTTTCTCATCGTTGTACCGACAACAGGACAAACTCGGTACAGGTATCGAAAGTACTAATACCAAAATCCTGAAAATGGGCATCAACACTGAAAATTTTGGGTAGGTATCGGTAACGAAGGACATAATTATGGAGAATACCAATACCGTACCGTCCGGAAATGTCAAAAACACGGTGTCGAATTGGTACCGAAAGTACCTGATTTGGTGCCAGTACGATACTAGCACCCGGTACTCTTTGCTTGTCCATAACCAACAATCTCTTTTTAAATGCCCAATTTTTTTCATAAAGTACATTGTGGATTTATGGTACTCTATTCCTATCAAAACTTCTGCCACGTCCTTACCTCAGGGAGGGCTTCTACCTCTATCTCTAGCTCCATTTAGCCCATACCCAACTTGTGGTCGATCCACCATTACTTGTAATTCTTGTTAATCATCTTTTATTTGCTTCTTAGTTAAGCTTCTATTAGTCCATTCGTCATGTGATTGAAGTGACCCCATTAACTTAATTGGTGCGAGGCTAGATAGGTCATATATTCGATTACAGGTACTGCATCCTGTTTATGAGTGTCCTAAAAATAAATAAAAGATTAATAATTCAAGGGATTAAAAGGATTTAATTCATGGGTTTAAGGTTTCCTTTTACAAGAGTAGGTTTGCACATGTACTTAATGGTAAATTATGATTGTAAATACCCATTGAGTTTGCTAATAGGCTTCTCTGTTGGACTTAATTCCCATCCTCGATTCAATGAGGTGGGTTATGTATACTCATTGAGTCTATGATGAGTTAGTTTTTTTTTATCAAGTTGAGCCCATAGTTTGGTTTACATGGGATAAATTACTTTGTAAACAAGTCGAGCAAATAACTTAGATAACAAGGATTACATGGAATATTCAGATTTGTTTTTACTAATTAGTATTTGAGTATTATAAGGTTTTGTATTCTAGTCTCATTAGGTTTCAAGTTTAAATTAGTATATATACATGAGCTTGTGGATTATATCATTAAGAGTTTTGAGGATTGTAATATTTCGAGCTAATGTAAATTACAAAGATCGAGCTATGATCTAAAATATTGTTTGTGTTTTTCAGTTTTGGTTACCAAACTTCAATTGGTATCAGAGCCGTGACGCTATTGGGAGTTTATCGATCAAATCCGTGATTAATTAAGAGGAGACCGAAGGCATAAGACATCAATCAACGTCATGATCAATACGAAGGGTTTGGTCAACTTGTGATTGGAATTACAACCAAGTTCAAACAGGCTGTGATCGAATAATCGAGGTGAGGGTCGGCGATCGAGACAAGGGTTTGTGACATACTGAGATTTGGTGACTGGTAGACAACAACGTTCTTTTCTGTTCTTTCGGCGTCAACTCAGAAACAACTGGTTTCCGATTGAAATTATTTTAAGACTAAACAAGGAGGAAAAGAAAAGGGTTTAAGGTCCAAAGTTTTGGTTGATTTTTGTTTTGGCTCAACAAAGTTGGGTTCCGAGTTTTGTTGAAGTGGGGTTTCATATAGGTGCAACATAAAGTCAACAGAAAGGTTGGGCTTCTCTTTCTTAAGGAATTTTATTAGTTCTAAGAGGAATCATAAAAATCAAATTTGATTTATTTTTGTTCAACAAAAATTCTTTTTTGTTCAAAGAATTAGTTTGGTGATCATGATGGGAGGCTTCTTTTATTATAATACGATTAATTGTTCCACAACAATTAATTCACGTTGAGAATTTTTGTTTTTTTTGTTTTCAAGATTTGGCGCAAAGCAACTTGTCTCTTGAAGAATGGCGAGGAGATCAAGGAATATTGATGTTCACTAGACAAGATGACCATAATCACAATCAAAGGAGTGTATATCATGGAATGGTTGGGCACATGGTCACAAAGGAAGTCAGTTCGGGAGATTTGGATCAAGAGAAAAAAATGACCGAGATGATGAAGACCAATACGGTTTTTAAAGCCGAGAATGTCAATATCTTGGGTCAAACTAGACATGTCAAAGGAGACAAGTTTGGAATAAAAAGATCCACCTATTTCAAGTCGGAAATTAGGGGGTGGATTACTGGCTTTAATTCTCGTCCTCGAGTCAATGAGGCGGGTTGGGTTTACTCATCGAGCCTATGATGGGTTAGTTTCCTATTTATCAAGTTGAGCCAATAATTTGGTTTACATGGAATAAATTACTTGGTGAACAAGTTAAACAAATAACTTGGACAACAAGGAATTTATTTATTAGTATATAAATTTGTTTTTACTAATTAGTATTTAAGTATGATGAGTTTTTGTATTATAGTCTAATTAGGTTTTCAAGTTTAAATTAGTATATATACCCGAGCTTGTGAGTTATATCAATAAGAGTTTTGAGGATTTTAATTTTTCGAGCTAATGAGATTACAAAGATCGAGCTTATGATATAAAATAGTGTTTGTGTTTTTCGCATCTGGTTACCAAACTACATTCTCCTCCACCACCGTTTCCCCATCACCTTCTTTATCCCACAACCGTTAGATCTCCCATTAAACCCCAAAACGACATCCTTAAAGCCATATCATATTAGCAGCTCTCATATACTATAGTTTGGTCAATTCATGCTCTACGTCATACCTACCTTAACCGAGTTAGTCAGCGACTCGATCAATAACATACCCACATCTTTGATTGTAGCTATATTTAGCCCACCTAGTGTTAAAATTGTCAAATAGTTCAATATCATAGTCTAATTGCTTTGTACACATTCACTATGGTAGTGGTTAGTGTCTTCCACACACCAATTTAGAGGAAATGTATGCATGTGATTATAAAGACTTGGCTAAGCCGGTGAGATTACCCAGATGTGTTCCATTTCAAGGAGAAGATATATATGAGGCGCTTCATGATAAGTAGAGGGAGCAATATTTACGGATGGTTGAGTCGACCAAAATGTTTGGAAGGCAAAGGATGCATTAGTGAATGACTTTCTTGAATTGGAACCAAGTCCATTTAAGTTCATGGAAGAAGGTGACATCTGTAAACCCAAATTTTACCCTGTTGGACCCTTGATACGAGATTGGTGAAGGGTTTGAATGTTTGAGGTGGTTGGATAAGCAGTGAGTTGGGTCGGTTTTGTTTTTGTAATTTAGAAGTGGTGGTGTTCTATTCCAAGAGCTGCTCAATGAACTGTCTTTTATGTGGGAGTAAAATGTTTATAGATTTCTTTGGGTTGTAAAAAGTCCACTTGGAAAATAAGATGCACGTTGTTTCAGTGCTCAAACCCATTGTGCTGTTTGAGTCTTTACCGGTCGGGTTTTCAGGGCGGGTTGAAGACATGGGTCTGGTTGTGTCATCATGGGACCCTTAGGTTGAGATCCTTAATCATGGATCTACTGGAGGGTTCTTGACACACTATGGGTGGAACTTGATACTAGATAGTGTGGTATGTGGGGTGCCAACGATTGTATGGCCGCTTTTTTCCGAGAAACAAAATGAACGCGGTTTTACTGACCAAAGTTTTGTGTGTTGCTCGTAGAGTGAAAGTGAGTGAGTATTGAGTAGTGGGAAAAGATGAGGTCGATAAGTATTAGAAATTGGACATGAGAGTCTGCTCATATATTCATTGTGGTGTTTGAGTTGTGTTTACAAAGAAAAATAATTACAGATATAAAGGTGAACAAAAAGGTTCTATAAAAAGAAATACAATAATAAAAAGATTGCGAGCCTTGATTCTTGGAATACAACGGTCAATTGATTAGGCTGTGATGTCTTCTAACTAAGGAAATGAGGCCTTATGTATCTTTTGTATTTTCCTTTGCTTTTATTTTCTAATACTCCCCCTCAAGTTGAGTAGTGGAGTCTCCAATCCTCAGCTTGCAAAGAATTTCGTTGACTATTATTCCATTGACCGCTTTCGTTAAAATATTTGCCAATTGGTCTTTAGAACAGACGAATAGCAACTCTATAATTCCAGCTTCAAGTTTTTATTTGATAATCTTTTGGTCAACCTCAATATGTTTTGTGCAATCATGTTGGACAAGATTTTTTGAAATCTGTATTGCGGCTTTGTTGTCACACATGATTCTACTAGCTTCATTTTGAAAATTAAAAAAAAACAATTTCTATCATAAGTTTACGTATCCATAGAACCTCTGCAATTCCACGTGCAATTCCTCATAATTCAGCTTCGACACTGGATAATGCTACGACCTTCTACTTTTTTTCTTCTCCATGTAACTAAATTTCCACCAACTAGAGTGAAGTAACCCAATGTTGATCTTCCATCTTCTTTGTCTCCTACTCAGTTTGCATTAGTATACAGTTGAACTCTTCACACCCCGACCAAAGGCGGCGAAACATGCCGGGGTGCAACGGATTGCCCAAAACACAAACACTATTAAAGTGACAATCTTTAATCAACTCATTTAATTTCATAAAATCATAAGAATCACATAACTTGTTCAAACAATAATCGAATTCAACCAATAAGTAATATATTGTTCGTTTTTCTAATATCCTAATAGTCTTGATAATGTTTTTCTTCAAGTTCTCGAGTCAAACTAAAGTCAAACCTGTAACATTGCATTAAATAGAATTTGTCAACACAAAGGTTGGTGAGCAATTTCTTAAGTATATAATATGAAATCCCACAACTTGTATACGGAACAATAAATAATAGAAAGAATCTGGATAAATGAGATTACTAATAAGAATACATTAGCGACACCTTGTTATAAGAGAATACCAAACAGCCTAGGATTTTGTATGAGATCGTAAATAAGCATGCATTAACGACACCGCCTATAAGAGAATACCAAATAGATTCGGATTTCATATGAGATCGTTAATAAGAATACATTAACGACACCGTCTATAAGAGAATACCAAATAGATTCGGATTTCATGTGAGATCGTTAATAAGAATACATTAATGACACCGTTTATAAGAGAATACCAAATAGATTCAAATTTCGTGAATCAACCAACCAAAAGCGGTAAACACATTAGCATGTAAGTATATAACACCAAATCGAGCATTTATTTAAGTAAAGTCTACAATAAAGTTTGTGGTTTAAGACTCAAGTATAAACATTTAGTTTGAATAAGTATGCAATATCACCCCCAAAACGAAAGATAAAGAACGGGGTATGAAAAGTACTCACGTTCAAGTAACAAACTTGATTTGGTAAATTGACGAGTAACCGGAAGGATGAGGTTTAACGTGCAAAGTCTAGGTGAAAGGAAGTCTCGTATTAGAAGGGTTGTCTTAGGAAGTCTTTAAAAAAATAAATACTAGGAAAAGTAAACCATTTAAAGTTTAAGGTTTAAAATGTAAATATTTAACAAAAACATAATAATAGTCTTTTAAAAATATAAGTTTGCTCGAAACCGGGTTAAAGTATCTAGCTCTTATTTTTACTCAATCTATGTTAAGAAATAAGGCGGGTAAAAATGCAAGAATGCAAGTCCCTTTATAATATAGATACTAAAACTGGTTTTAACGAGTGTTTTGGGTTGTTTGTTCGGGTCTTGATAATTGGTCAAACCCAAAGTCAATTTTCTAAAATAATGAATGTTATGAGATAAATCAATAAAATTTAATAAGACTTAACCAAGTATGTAGTTCTATTGTTTTAGAACTAACAACGTCCGTTAAGCGAGTGTTTGGTTTTGTCGGTCCAAACTTTGTTATGAGATCAAGTTGGATCCAACATTTTCAAGTACTTAAAAAAATAATTAGAATCAGTTTATAAAGTATTTTTAAAGATTTAAACAAGTCTTGATAGCTAAAAACACACTTGTGTGTCTTAAGCTAGTGAAACTCGGTTTAGTTCAGTTTGGTTCGGTTTTCATCTCCCAATAAGTTCATGGATGGTTGCCACATGCCCAAATATCAAACAACTTGTATAGTTAAGTATAAATGATGATACTTAAGTTTTACAACAAAAAATTTAACAATAAAGTCTTTAAACGAAAGTTCGGTTTTCGGTTCGGATCTTGTTTCGGGTTAAGACCGAGGTAAGATTCCACAAAACCATAATCATAGAACTTATAAAAATGATTTTAGAAACTTAAATCTAACAGTAAGCACGTTTAAACAATTATTTAACAAAACTAGTAAATAAAGTTTGGTTTACAGTTTAGAGCTATTTACGGTTAAACCGAGACTAGTCTCTTCAAACCCATAACCATGGAACTCAATAAATAAGCAAGATAAGCAGAAGTTAAGCATGGTTTGTAAGCAATAATAAAGTTAGATGGTTAGATAGTTAAATATATATCAAGGACCACGAAAGTCCTCCATGAAGCCTTGCCTTACGAGGACCAACACTCCACCGACCGAGACCGGGGAAGTGACCACCAAAGGTAACAAGGGGTGTATTATATATATGTTTTGCCATAAGTTACAAGTATTATCTAAGACTAAGTAAACTAATTAAAATGCAAAACTTGATCAGTTTGACTTTTGAAAGTAAAACCTTCAATAACAAAGAAAAACAACCATCAAGACTCTTGAATTTGAGTGAGAAAATGAAATAAGAGCAGGGATGGATGTAGGAAAGGGTCTTGTACTTATAGGACAAGGTTTGGAGGATTAAACAAGAGGTTTAGTGTGTAAAAACCGACTTTTGGATAAAAGAACCAACAAGAAAACACAAATGGCAGCTGCTGGTCTGCTAGCCATCGCGCCATGTGATGTCAAAGGGTGTCCCCCATCGCGCCACACTATGGGGTGGGTGGCCTGCATGATCAAACTTTTCCAAAATGGTAGGAAATGGTCCCCGGAGTTGGTTTTAAGTGTTTTTAACGCGTTTTAAGGACCGAAAAGGATGTTTTTGAGACCCATCAAGTGTAAAACAAATATGAAACATAAAATCCACCATTTTGAATATATCGAGGGTTTCTGTTTACAAATGGGTTGGTTTACATAATAAACAAGTACGAAACGAATATACGATTGACTCAATAATTGATGAATGTCACAGTATCCCCAACTTTTTGAAAATTTCGTCCCAAAATTAAAATAAACTTAAAGTAATTATTAACTAATGTCGTTTTTAGAAAAGCAATTGTATGAAAAATTTTAAGCAAAAGAATAACGTCAAATCCTTGCATGACTCGAAAAACGTCACAAACGAGAACATAATAAAGGCATTTATATATAGGATGTACCAGCGGCGTATCCACCATGCCCTTATCATAACTCGCATTTCTACCGTCTTTCCGCTATCATCATCGGTCTGATTTATCGCACACAACTGCACTTACTATGGCTTTCATACGGGGATTTCGATAATTAAGTGTGCACCCATAATTATTTAGATTGTCGTATGGTTCACATGGTTCGTTCCATTGTGTGATTTACGAGATATATTTATTTTGAAATCTTTAAATAGTAGATGTGTAAATAAATTTGTTGAATTTCACCAATATGGACAAGCCAATACCAGCGGTTGAAAATTTTGAGATTGACTTTTAAATAAGATAAGAAAGAAAAATGGGGTAAATAATTGAAACAACAAAAATCTGCAAATATAAATCAAGGAGGAAATAACAATTCGGTTTAAATCGGTAACAACGATCAAATAAATTAACAAATAAATTTTAGGGTAAAAAATATGAAATGAGATTTGAAGTCAAAAGTTATCAAGATAATTGCCAAAGTCTATAAATCGAGGTACTAAATAAAATCGATAAATGATACCCGATAATGAGGACTCCAATAAATGGAAATGAAAAGTCCATTAAATAGAAACGAGAATCCGATGAGTGAAAAAAATGAGAAGTCCAATAAATGAACACCTAAGGTTGGGATAAACAACTATAAAATTAACAATAACATCACACGTGAACAAACTTGAGGTTATAAGTATTTGAGGATATGATTGTGTGAAATGTGGTAACATGAGAATTAAATGAGTTCTATGGGGTGATGTATACATGTATCAAACTAAAAATAAATAGAATTTTGATTAACAAACCAATCAATGAAATGTGATAAAATGTGAATACGGCTTCTATTGTGAAACCATTCACAAAATCACGATTATACTAACGGTTTCCAATAGCGCCAAAACTTGCGGACAGCCACACATAGTCCGTTGATTGAGTGAATGAAATGATGTGGCAAAACGCATAGAATTGTGTTTCGCTTTAAAAGAATAATACCCAAACATGAACACATAGTCATGAAAATAACGTTTAAATGTAAACAAAGTTTTTAGCGAAAATGAGGCTTTGAAAGTAGTACACCAATTGTTATTGAATAACTTGAATTCGGTCATGAATAATCAAAAAACAAAATGAAATCTTATATGCAAAAAAATTACCATCGAAACATCTCATCAATTGAAAAGAAAATCGTAATAACAGTGGGACTCGGAAAAATGACGAAATATGTTAATCGCGTATTATATGCTCTTTTAAAATTATATAAGTAACATCGAAAATGAAGTCTCAAGTAAAGCCATTTTATCAATTCCAAGAAAGTGTATGTAATAACAAAGTATCGCGGTAACGCGTAGCTAGAGAGACATTTAAATTGCTATCAAATGAAAATTTTGCAAGTTAAATTGTTTAAGGAATTTAGCATACGTAAAGTTGTCGCGACGAGAATAATCATGAAAGAACGATGCTTGTAATAATAAGGAGTAAATTTTGCATAAACCGTTATCGAACAAAATTCATGTTACAATATTTAATGTATGAAGCATTTATGAGTATGTCCCAAAAAAAGATTTTGTAACGACATGATCCTTGAGTTTATGCAAAATAATGAAAGTTGTATTTGTTATTGAATAAATCTCGAATTCAACATTCAAAATGAAACCTCGTATTCATAAAGTTATTATGGGATTATCACCTTAGATGAAAATATTGAAAACACGTATATAATTGTTTAATAATCTTTGAAAACAATTCCTCATAATCGAATTTTGTTGTCACGACAATATTATATTATACAAAGATGATTTATAAAATATGTGCATAATACGTAAATCGTTATCCTTGAAAGAGTTTATAATTAAAAAAATGACTATTTGAACACATGTGGTCATTATAAATACGCTAGTTGTATATATATAATAAAAAACATTTAAGGGAAAAATGAAGCTTGCTTGTGTATGGAGAGATTTTAGGCCTCGAATGGTGAATGGTTTGGAAATTTGGTGAAGAATGAGTGTGTTTCGGGTGTCTTGCGAAATTGGGTTTTCTTGAGTTGGGTTGATGGGGTTTGTTGAGTTTAGGTCGTTTGAGTGGGTTAGGCTTAGATGGCTTGTGTGAGTAGTGGTTGGGCTATTTGGAAGAGTTTGCCTTTTTTTTAGAGTTCGGGTTAAGTTGATGGGTTATATAAGTCTTGACTAGTTTGGGTTGAGATTTGGTTTGTACATGTATTTTGCAAGGAGTGTTTGGGATTGCTATTTTGTTATCGAACTCTATGGTTGGATGGAAATGGTGTGGCGACATGGTTGATGATTTGACATAGTATGGGTCGAAGGATTTGAGTCATAGTTGGGTAAACTTTGGTTTGAATATGTTCAAGGCATTTGTGGAGGTGTTTGTCGGAGTCTTCGGAGTATCAAGATAGTGAGTTTTTGATAGGGTTTCATGGCGTAAATGTGTCGGTATTTAGGGTTTTTTGTTGGGTTGATATTGTACATCTTGGATTTGCTTGGGGTTTGAGTTGGTGAGGGTATAACCTTGGTATGTTAGGTTTCGTTCATATTGGGGAAATATTTGAGTGCGTGTGAAAACTTTTGAAGTGTAAGGATGGTTGGTTTAAGGTGGTAGGTTGAGTTGGAATACGAGTGTTTGGAAACTTGAGGTTGCGTTTAAATTTTTTTTTTACTAACAACAATTTTTAAATTGAAAATATCATAATTTATAAATAATGATGGAAACATTCATGAAACTTTTGATAATAAAATTTACAAATTAATCTATATATATATATATAGCGAGAAAACGGAACCTTCGTGAACCACCATAGATTGTTCGCGATTTAGCAAACTCATGTTCGTAAAAGGGTTGTTATAATAGTTAGAGAAAATTATTTAGGAGATTCCTACAAATGTTTGACACGTAAAGTTTTATAAAAATATTGAGATTCAAGCTTGTGAATCAGCACAATTTCTTTGCTAAAATTTTTCCACCAAAATGAGAGTTGTTACGATACGCCGGGTCGGCTTAGGTTGTAAAATAATTTGCGAGAAAATTTGGAATAAATCCAACTCGCATAAATCGTTCTTGTTATGCTTAAAGTTGAGTAGTGGAAAACATCATAGGAAACTAAGAAAATAAGGTTTGCTTAATTTAAAGTTTATTGTAAAAATAAAAATAGATTGTTATGAGGAAGCAAAATAAATTTTATAAGGATCAAAATAAAATTTTTGCTTATTAGGAAATTAAAATAAGTGAACTGAATGTCGAGATTTGTTATGAGGCATCAATATGAATGATGAATGTCATTTGGAAATACAAATTTGCGTAATGACAATTTTTACCAAGTTTGTTATTCAATATCGTATAACTAAAATATCATGGTAAGTTAAAATGACTGACACTGTAAATCGAGAAATCGAATTAAATGACATTTTCTTTACAATTAGAATTTCTATGAAGTTTTGCATGAGAATTTTCAGGAAAATTACAAGCTATGAGTTTGTGAATTTCTAAAAAAATCAAGGCAAAATTATCTTACGAAATTTAAAACAAATTGAATTGTATAATGCAAATTTAATTTGTGAAAATTTATAATGAACCAAAGATTGCATAATGAAAGTTGTTATGAAAATAAATTTGGGTAATGAAAATTCTACCATGTGCATCATATAATATAGTGTAATTAAAATGTCGTGAGAAATTTAAACAATCGTTATTGTGAGATGATAGTTTCAAAATAAACGGGATTGTTATAAAAATAAAATGTTATGAAATCTTGTATGAGAACTTTAAAGAAAATTTAAAATCTATATAATGGGAATTTACTTGAAACTTCAAGGTAAAATTTATCATAAAACCTTTTTAATATTATGAACTTCATGTGATAAGAGTCTTGTTTGTAAAAAGTCTAAATGAACAAATATGGCATATAGAAGATCATTAGGAGTAATTCGAAATATATTAACTTAAATTGAAGAAAAATCACAATAGTCGAAATCTTGTAATGAAAATAGTGGTGTGAAATAAAAATAAAATAACTTTACTATGTGAATTCAAAACATATGAGAATTAATCATAACGGACAAATAAAATTATATAAATGAGAATTTTGTGATGAGAACTTATATGACAAAGTAAAAAGGTAAATTTGTTTAAATCTTTGAAATTTGTAAATAATGTCTTAAGATTTAAAGGCGGAAAAATCGTGCATGAATCACCATGACTTGATATTCCGACACAAAAAACCTCTTTACAAAAATACCATGTTAGAGTCTAAACATATGCACGCACCACCGCGTCTTTTTCATGTTTTCTACTCAAATAACGATAACGAAAAAAAAATTAATAAATCGAGATACAACGGGATGTCAAAACACTAGTCCACGTACCACCGGGGCTTTCATTTCTTAACATCAAAATATAAGGAAGCAACCGGAACGCTTGCATTTTATAACTTAAAGTGGTTGTCTCATATGAGACAATCTTTAAGGAGATTTGAAACAACGGGATCCAAGTTAAGCTCGTGATCCATAAAACACAATAAAAACTAATGTTTTTGTGGCAGGATAAGGATACCTTAGATTATTATGAGAATGTGTGTATGTGTATATATAAAATTAAATTAAAGTAAGGTAAGGATACCTTAGTATGTTTCGAGTGTTTGGGTATATTTACGATTTGATGAAATAAATAAGTATATATAAATAAATAAGTGTAATGAACAATCGAGTAGGGTAAACATGTATAGGCAACACGTATAAGGACCCTAAAGAAAAAAAACTATACTAGGTCATTACGTCTAACCACCTATCCTATAGTCTTGTGGCTCTGATACAAATCCGTCACACCCTGACCAAAGGCGGCTGAACATGCCGCGGTGCAACGGATTGCCCAAAATAGCCTAGGATTTTGTATGAGATCGTTAATAAACATACATTAACGACACTGTCTATAAGAGAATACCAAATAGATTCGGATTTTATATGAGATCGTTAATAAGAATACATTAACGACACCGTCTATAAGAGAATACCAAATAGATTCGGATTTCATGTGAGATCGTTAATAAGAATACATTAACGACACCGTCTATAAGAGAATACCAAACAGATTCAGATTTCGTGAATCAACCAACCAAAAGCGGTAAACACATTAGCATGTAAGCATATAACACCAAATCGAGCATTTATTTAAGTAAAGTATACAATAAATTTTGTGGTTTAAGACTCAAGTATAAAACATTTAGTTTGAATAAGTATGCAATATCACCCCCGAAACGAAAGATGAAAAACGGGGTATGAAAAGTACTCACGTTCAAGTAACAAACTTGATTTGGTAAATTGATGAGTAACCGGAAGGATGAGGTTTAACGAGCAAAGTCTAGGTGAAAGGAAGTCTCGTATTAAAAGGGTTGTCTTAGGAAGTCTTTAAATAAAATAAATGCTAGGAAAAGTAAACAATTTAAAGTTTAAGGTTTAAAATATAAATATATAAGAAAAACATAATAATAGTCTTTTAAAAATGAAAAGTTTGCTCAAAACCGGGTTAAAATATCTAGCCCTTAATTTTACTCAACCTATGTTAAATAATAAGGCGGTTAAAAATGCAAGAATGCAAGTCCCTTTGTAATATAAATACTAAAACGGGTTTTAACGAGTGTTTCGGGTTGTTGGTTCAGATCTTGATAGGTGGTCAAACCCAAAGTCAACTTTCCAAAATAATGAATGTTATGAGATAACTCAATAAAATTTAATAAGACTTAACCAAGTATGTAGTTTTGTTGTTTTAGAAGTAACAACGTCCGTTAAGCGAGTGTTCGGTTTTGTCGGTCTAAACTTTGTTATGAGATCAAGTTGCATCCAACATTTCTAAGTACTTAAGAAAATAATTAGAATCGGCTTATAAAGTATTTTTAAAGATTTATACAAGTCTTGATAGCTAAAAACACACATGTGTGTCTTAAGCTAGTGAAAATCGGTTTAGTTCAGTTTGATTCGGTTTCCATCTCCCAATAAGTTCATTGATGGTTGCCACATGCCCAAATATCAAAGAAATTATATTTAAGTATAAATTATGATACTTAAGTTTTACAACCAAACAGTTAACAATAAAGTCTTTAAACGAAAGTTCGGTTTTTCGGTTCGGATCTTGTTTCGGGTTAAGACCGAGGTAAGATTCTACAAACCCATAACCATAGAACTTATAAAAATGATTTTAGAAACTTAAATCTAACAATAAGCATGTTTAAACAATTATTTAACATAACTAGTAAACAAAGTTCGGTTTACGGTTTAGAGCTATATACAGTTAAACCGAGGCTAGTCTCTTCAAACCCGTAACCATGGAACTTAATGAATAAGCAAGATGAGCAGAATTTAAGCATGGTTAGTAAGCAATAATAAAGTTATATGGTTAGATAGTTAAATATATATCAAGGACCACGAAAGTCCTCCATGAAGCCTTGCCTTACGAGGCCCGACACTCCACCGACCGAGACCGGGGAAGTGACCACCAAAGGTAACAAGGGGTGTATTATATATATGTGGTGCCATAAGTTACAAGTATTATCTAAGACTAAGTAAACTAATTAAAATGCAAAACTTGATCAGTTTGACTTTTGAAAGTCAAACCTTCAAGAACAAAGAAAAACAACCATAAAGACTCTTGAATTTGAGTGAGAAAATGAAATAAGAGCAGGGATGGATGTAGGAAAGGGTCTTGTATTTATAGGACAAGGTTTGAAGGGTTAAACAAGAGGTTTAGTGTGTAAAACCGACTTTTGGATAAAAGAACCAACAAGAAAACACAAATGGCAGCTGCTGGTCTGCTAGCCATCGCGCCACGTGATGGCAGAGGGTGTCCCCCACCGCGCCACGCTATGGGGTGGATGGCCAGCATGATCAAACTTTTCCAAAATGGCAGAAATGGTCCATGGATTTGGTTTTAAGTGTTTTTAACGCGTTTTAAGGACCGAAAAGGATGTTTTTGAGACCCATCAAGTGTAAAACAAATATGAAACATAAAATTTACCATTTTGAATATATTGAGGGTTTCGGTTTGGAAAATGGGTCGGTTTACATAATAAACAAGTATGAAACGAAGATACGATTGACTCGAAATTGACGAATGTCACATAACTTCTAGGTGTTTATTTGGTTGTAAGAAAACCCAGGGGCCTGTTATCCCTTTGAGATATCTAACAATTCTCCATACTGTTTATTTGGTTGGAAGAGATTACCCACCACTCATATGCAATGTCTGGACAAGTATGCAAGAGAACTTAATCCTAATAGTTAATGATAATATGGTTAATGATAAACGAGTCAATGACGAAAGAACTTAATCCTATTTGTTGATAAGCACAAATCAATTAACTAACAAAAGATTAAGTAATCAATTAATAAAAGCCGTTTAAGCATAAAAGCAAACACAAAGAATTGATCAACTGAATGATTGATCAATTACAAATCCAAAGTTGAAGTATAGAATAACAAAACCTAACATGCAACTCAACCCTACACCCGGAGATGGTTATGAAGTCCTTAGCCTTTCATCTTGATCTTCATGCTCTTGATGATTGTGTTGGAGAAGGTGTTCATGGATCAATCTTGTGATTAGGGTGAGTGTTGGTGGTGTAATATCGCCTCTAAGAAGTCCCAAAACTGAATAATATTGAATGAAATCGACTTTAGGGTTTTATGCTTTAAATATAGAAGAAACTCACCAAAATCCCTTTTTCCGCCAGACCCAACCGTAAGCTACGGTTGGGGCCACTGTAGCTTACGGCTCAGCCGTAGCTTACGGCCCTTGGATTCTGCCTACGGATTGCTACCAGACCGTATGCTACGGTCTAGAGAATGTAGCTTACGGTCGGACCTCCTCCAAAACTCCGTTTTCTTGTTTTTCTTGATTCTCAAACATCCGGTTAAGCTCCCGATCGCCTCTCTCGATTCTTTCATCCTTAAACACTCCAAATGAGCTCCGATTAAGCTCCGCACACCTGTAACCATAAACACACTCAAAGTAATCGTGTTCACAATATATAACTAATCAAAACACACGAATTTACATACTTAACTCACATAATTTTACCCACACATCAGAGAGATATATATTAATTTTCCTACCAAGCGTTGGTATCTTTATTTGTCTGCTAGGTCCCCTACTTCTTCTATATGGAGTTTATGATTAACCACCATTGGCGTATCGGCCAGTTTGTTGTCGATCATTCCTGTCTCATCTAAAAGGTCAAGAATATATATATTTTTTTATATATAAAAAAACCATTTTTAGATCATGGCGCTTCAATTCCAAGAAAGTACTTAAGCCTTTCAAGGTCCTTCATTTCAAATTCTTTGAACATGTTTGCTTTCAACTTCTTCATTTCTTCGTCATCGTTCCCTGTAATGATCATGTCGTCAACATATATGATTAGACAAGTTACAAGGTTACCTTTGGATTTAAGGAAGAGCGTATGATCAGAATTGCTTTGTCTAAATCCATATCCCTTCATTGCTAGAGTGAATCTGCCAAACCAAGCTCCATGGATTGTTTTAGCCTATAGATATTTTTTAAAGCGACAAACTTCTTTTGCTTTGAAATTTTACGTTAAACCAGTGGAGCTTCCATATATACTTCTTGTTTTAATTATCCATGAAAAACTGTTCTTAACATCAAATTGGTGAAGGGGTCATCCTTCATTTGAGGTTATCGAGAAAAGGACCCTAATTGTGTCAATCTTGGATACCGGAGAGTTTCTTGGTAGTCAATTCCATACATTTGAGTGTAGCCTTTACCCACCAACCGTGCTTTGTATCTTTCAATGGTTCGTATGGTTTACGTTTAATCGTGAAGACCCACCGACATTCTACATGTTTCTTACCTACTGGACGGTTATTTCCCACTTATCATTTTTAATCAATGCTTTCTACCCCGTTTCCATAACATCCTTCCAGTTCTTTAATCCTAATGCTTGTTCCACAGAGTTTGGAATTTGTTCAGCGTATAGAGAAGTGTTAAAGGCCTTAGCTTCTTTAGATATGTTTGCTTCTACTATCTTGGCTATGGGATATTTGGAGGATTTGGATTGTTTTTTCTGGTGAGTATCTCTTTGGAGGAATTCCTCTATTGACTCTTGGGGGGAGGACATAGCTCTCTGTTGTTTCTTCTTGTACATGCTCTTCTTGTTCCAGCTGCATTGTTTGTTCTATTTCTATCTCATGATTTTTAGTTATATCAATATTTTCATGAGATCCTTAATTTGTAGTATTTTCATATACTTGGGAATTACTTACCTCGGACGTTAGGTCGGGAGGTACTAGAACTGTAGCACTAATTGTTGATTCATTAGATTGGTGTGAAGTTGGTGATTCATCTTTGGTATTGTGATTAACTTCTTCGGATGATGAGGCCCATTTTGGAACCCACTATAGCCAACTTAGTGTGCGATTTTCTTTCTCCCTCTCACCACTAAGTTGGGAGGTATAAAAGAATTTGCTCTCAAGGATGTCATAGTTCATGGTGGTGTACACATGACGTTATATTGGACTATAACACATGTACCCTTTTTGGTTGACACCATAGCCAACGAATACACATTTTTCAGCACATGGATCAAGTTTGTTTCGATTTTTTTTTTGTATGTGGACAAAAACAAAGCATTCAAATATTTGTGGTTGTAACGTGACAGCAGGTGGAAGGTCGGTAAATTTTGAAAGGACGTGAAGAGGGGTTTTTAGGTCAAGGGCTTTTGTTGGTATCCAATTGATAAGATACGTAGTCGTAGCAAGGGCTTCGGGCCAGAAGGACTTAGGATCTTGTGATTTGAGCACTAGGGTACGCGCTATTTCTAAAAGAATGCAGTTTTTTAGTTCAACGGTACCGTTTTGTCCAGTTAGTGTGGGAACATGATGTTTGGTGAATTGTCCTTTTGTTTGAGAAAATGATTCATTGAATCATTTATGACCCCCCCCCCCCCTCACCTCTATTATCATATCTAAGAACTTGGATATTGGTATTAAGTTGTGTTTGTATCATGGCGTAAAACATAGTTAATTTATCAAAAACTTCATATTTATGTTTTAAAAAATAAACCCATGTTATACGAGTGCAATCATCAACAAAAAGAACAAAAAACCGAAAATTTTGTCCACCAATAACTTGTGCCGGTCCCCATACATCCGAATGGATAAGAGAAAAAAAGGTAAATTTACTCTTGTGTTATCTGGTTTAAATGTATGTCTATGACTTTTAGCCAAGATACAAGTTTCACAATTTAATGTTTCATTTAAAGAAAATAATTTTGGAAATAAAAGATGTAAATAACATATAGATGAGTGTGACAATCTCCTATGTCATAACCATGTCTTCTCTATTGACAGTTCCATGAGCCAATATTAAAGTACCATGCTGAGTCACCTCTTCTATATATTACAATCCATAATGTTCAGTGCCACACCCAATAATCGCTCTCGTCCTAATATCTTGTAAAATACATAATGTCAGGTGTATTAAAAACCGAACAATATAATTCTTTTGTTACATGATTTATGGATAATAGTTTATGTGATAAAGACGGAACATAGAGAGAATTTGAAAGTTTTAAAGTGGGAGATTTCGATAGTTCCTCCCCCCTTTACGGGAACTATCCCCCCCCCCCATTAGTGGTTTTAATGTGATCAATTTTAGGTTTAGGCTTTAAAACTATGTCGGATGGATCGAAAGTCATGGTGTCAGTAGCACCACAATAAAAAAAATCCATGATTTACTAAATTTTTCACATGTTTTAACCATATTAGCTTCCTCGTAATTTTAATTGTGTTATTTTTTTCAAAAAAAATAAATTATCGGGTGCTTCGGTGTTAATTATTTTAAAATTTTGGTAAGTATCAAAATTAATGAATACTTTAGATGTTTGTTCAGAATCGCTAAGTTCTTCAAGGGGGAACATTTAGCAATTGTAAAATCATATGGTTAATAAAGTTGTGATTGTAAATAACAGGGTTTGAGGTAAGTCTCTCAAACCCATTACTTGTATGACTGCTGCTATCAGATAGTTCTTGGATTCCATCTTTGGTTGGTGCCAATTGCCATACCTCCAAAGGCCCTGGTGTCACCTTTCCGGAGCCCCTGATTTGCCGACGTCGGTGGTAACTTTTGCCCATTCGGGGAAGCCAACGAGCTATAAACACTGGTCTCTAGTATGGCCTGACATCCCACAGTGACTACACTTTAAATTTGTCTTACGCGAAGGAATACTAAGCCCACATCGACAATTGCGTGAAAAGAATGCGCGGGAATATTATCCATGAAACCTAATAAAAATTTTATTGACGGTTTACCGATGATTGGTAATGCTTTTCCATCAAACCAATTATATTTTGAAACATGGCGGTAATTTAAAACATTTCAACATTTTTTGGGTTTATGAATAAAATCAATTGGTAAGCACCTGGATAATTGATACCCGTCTTTTTAGCAGTTTTTCTAATCCCTTGGTTATTTCCTTCATTGCATATACGAAAGGATGATAAATTCTTTTACTGAAAGAACTCCTAGGGCGTGTTCATTTCACATAATTCGTGGGAATTCAAAAGAATTGGAATTAAAATCACATGACACGACATGCTCGTTTCGTTGGAATTAGGATCGTAATTCCATTTTGGTGTGTTTAGTTCAGTTTGATTCGGTTTCCATCTCCCAATAAGTTCATTGATGGTTGCCACATGCCCAAATATCAAAGAAATTATAATTAAGTATAAATTATGATACTTAAGTTTTACAACCAAACAGTTAACAATAAAGTCTTTAAACGAAAGTTCGGTTTTTTCGGTTCGGATCTTGTTTCGGGTTAAGACCGAGGTAAGATTCTACAAACCCATAACCATAGAACTTATAAAAATGATTTTAGAAACTTAAATCTAACAATAAGCATGTTTAAACAATTATTTAACATAACTAGTAAACAAAGTTCGGTTTACGGTTTAGAGCTATATACAGTTAAACCGAGGCTAGTCTCTTCAAACCCGTAACCATGGAACTTAATGAATAAGCAAGATGAGCAGAATTTAAGCATGGTTAGTAAGCAATAATAAAGTTATATGGTTTGATAGTTAAATATATATCAAGGACCACGAAAGTCCTCCATGAAGCCTTGCCTTACGAGGCCCGACACTCCACCGACCGAGACCGGGGAAGTGACCACCAAGGTAACAAGGGGTGTATTATATATATGTGGTGCCATAAGTTACAAGTATTATCTAAGACTAAGTAAACTAATTAAAATGCAAAACTTGATCAGTTTGACTTTTGAAAGTCAAACCTTCAAGAACAAAGAAAAAACAACCATAAAGACTCTTGAATTTGAGTGAGAAAATGAAATAAGAGCAGGGATGGATGTAGGAAAGGGTCTTGTATTTATAGGACAAGGTTTGAAGGGTTAAACAAGAGGTTTTAGTGTGTAAAAACCGACTTTTGGATAAAAGAACCAACAAGAAAACACAAATGGCAGCTGCTGGTCTGCTAGCCATCGCGCCACGTGATGGC
>NW_027501330.1:0-73360 GCF_021521415.1 Bidens hawaiensis | reverse complement strand
GGCGTATAACTTTTCTTGCCTCAATAACTCCAAGATTTACCCGGAAATGTTGTTCGTGTTCTTCTTTACTTTTCGAATATATCAAAATGTCATCGATAAACACTATCACGAATTTGTCAAGGTAGGGTTTGCAAACTCGGTTCATAAGATCCATAAACACTGCAGGTGCATTTGTTAACCCAAACGGCATAACCAAAAATTCATAGTGACCATACCGAGTTCGAAATGCTGTTTTTGGGATATCTTCTTCCTGAATTCTTACTTGATGATAACCCGATCTGAGATCAATTTTCGAAAAATACTTCACACCCTGGAGCTGATCAAACAAGTCATCAATTCGGGGTAAGGGGTATCTATTCTATATAGTTACTTTATTCAATTCCCGGTAATCAATACACATCCGAAAACTTCCGTCCTTCTTTTTCACGAATAACACTAGTGCTCCCCACTGCGAGTAACTAGGTCGGATAAAACCCTTGTCCAGTAATTCTTGTAACTGGTTGGACAGTTCTTGCATTTCAGAAGGTGCAAGTCGATAAGGTGCCTTAGCAATGGGTGCTGCTCCCGGTATCAAGTCAATACGGAATTCAACTTGTCGGGTCGGTGGTAAACCAGGCAACTCGTAGGGAAATACATCTGAATACTCGTGTACCACTGGGATGTCTTCTATTCGCTTTTCATCGGGCTCTTTGACTATTACGCTCGCCAAGTATAATGTACAATCTTGGCGCAAATAATTTAAAGCGTTAAGTTGGGATACGAGAGGCAACATAGTACCAAATTTCTCACCTTTAACAGTCATAGCCTCATCATTCGGAAGATGTATCCTAACAGTCTTATCCTTACAGACAATTTCATCTTTATACTTAGATAGCCAGTCCATACCGACTATAACATCGAAACTTCCCAATTCCACTGGAAGTAAATCAATAAGGAACGGGTGGTCGTTTAGGATAAGGGAACAGTTTCGGACTATTCGGTTAACAAGTATAGACTTACCATTAGCGAGTTCTATAGTATATGGTTTGTTAGTTCACTAACCGGCATATTTTCTAAAGGTAAGAAGTTAACAGATACGAAACTTCTATCGGCGCCCGTATCAAACAAAACTGAAGCATACTGACCGGAAATTAAGAATGTACCTGTCACCACATTCGGATCATGACGCGCTTCACCCGATCCTAATACAAACGCGCGTCCCCTAGCTGCGTTGGAGGTTGATGCTTGTGCTTGGTTCTGCCTTCTCACTGCACCCTGGTTCAGCTTGGGGCAGTATCTCCGAAAATGATCCGTACTACCACATTCGTAGCAGGTACGGATGTTCATGGTGGGTGGGGTTTGTTGATTGAATTGGGGTCGGGTTGGTTGAGGTCGAGGTAGTTGGGTTGGTTGTTGTGGTCGGTTTGCATTGTTGGCGGGGGTTCTACAACTGGGGCATAATGTCCAGTTTTTCCACACTTGTAACAAACTACTGGTTTACAATCGCCCATATGATGAAGATTACATTTTCCACATTTCGGTAGTGTCCCTTTATAAGCTTCTTGTTTCACGTTCGAACTGGTCATGGCATAATTTCGAGTATTCGGACGGGCTCGTTTATGTTGAGGGTTCTCTTGCATCCTTGTCCCATAGTCAGATCGTTTCAAACTCGATGTTTCCCCCGACATTCTTATTACACCACTTCTCATAAGATCAAAAGTAACAACACCCGCTTGAGATACAGCACTTTCCAGTGTTGGGTGGGCTACTGAATTAACTATACTCCTCACGGCAGGAGTCAATCCCCAGATGTAGCGTTCAATACGTTTAGCTTCTGGAGTAACTAACCATGGTACTAAGCAAGAGATTTCCTTAAAATGGTTTGTGTAACCCACGTGGTCAGCACCTTTCATTTCCAAATTCCACAATTCATGTTCCACTCTTTGAATCTCACTTTTCGGGCAAAAATGCTCTAGCATAAGGGTTTTAAGTTCGGTCCATGACATACGGTTTATAGCATCCTGTCCCCTTATTTGGACCACTGTGTTCCACCACATCAAAGCATGATCCAGAAACATACTCGTAGCGAATTTGACTATACGGTCTGGTGGACATTCACTAATATTAATTACGGACTCGGTCTTTTCAATCCATTTTTCCAATCCGTTCGGTCCCTCAATACCTTTGAATTCAGTTGGTTTACACGATGTGAACTGTTTATAAGCGTAATCCTGACGTGGGGGTTCGGGATTATTACGATCATTACCAGTATTTGGTTGAGTGTTATTATTAACAGTTGGGTTGATAACCGGTACGGGGTTTGGATTCGTGACATTATTTGGGTTCAAAACGGTTTCAGGGTTCCCAACAACATTAACTGTTGGGCGAGTATTATTAGTGTTTATAACATTATCAGTATTCACTGGGGTAGTAACACCCGGGGCTACATTAGTGTCCGGCGGAGGTATATTAGCAGTGGCCGTGGTGGTGCTCGTAGGTTGATTAACAGTATTGTTAGCACGTATGCCTGCAGTGACTTGTGCTACAATTGTTGGTCTCAATGCTTGTAGTTGACGAGCAACCATTGCGGCCACTTCCGCATCAGACAAAGGGTTTGCTTTCTTCGGGGCCATTCTATAAAATAATCAATTATATAATAATTAATATCGTTTCACTATAACCAGCACAACTTTACGATATTACAATTTCATAACACACAACTATGCCAAAGAAAACACATTTGTATTAATTATAATCATTACTGTACATATGCATCCAAAATTAGCGCATAGGCTTAACCTGGTATAGGCCAGCGCTTGTATATGCGTATCAAAACTGGTCACTACGTGACATATAGACTTAATCCGATAAGGGCCAGTGCTTGTAATAGTACTAAACTATAAACAACTCCCAAGTCAGCCCAACACGCTGTAACAAAATGTTGCTTGGGATATCAAAAGACTATATACATAAGGCTATACTACTATGTCCTATCCATTCTTTGTAACATGAAGCCACAACCAAACAACAGCAGCCACTAGGGCTGCATTAACCGCTAAACATGCTCCTAGCAGTATCATTGCCCGATCCTGACGCCCGTGGCTGTGAGCACTAGATCTTTGCACATTTCTAATTTCTTGTTGCATGTACCACATGTGATCTTGCATATCATGTCTATGCTAGTTAAGGTTATTTATCGAATGTGATTTTTCTAAGATCTGATCAGTCACTAAACCCAACCATGCTGAATCAGACAGAAGAGGTGGCTCTGGTACCATGACGGGTAGACCCTAAGTAGGAAGAGGTATCTCAGTGACCTGTACATGTGATGTTTCTCCCCTATGGTACGTAGATCGAGGTGGGGGAGAGGTGTGCTCAGGTGGGCACACTGAAATACGAGCGGTCCGGCGATTTCTAATAGTGGGTGGGGGTACTGGTGTATGCTGTACGGGTGGAGTAGGGGATCTGGGTGCCCTAATCGGTGAATGATAAGCACTAGTAGCTCCCTGTCCTACAACATTCCTAGGGGATTCCCTAGGGGGATAGGTGTCACAACGGTAACCCGATAAGTCGGGTTGATCTGCGGGTACATCGTGGGGAACCGCCGTGTTTCCAAAACTCTCGCTCATCTTCTCCTCCGGTTCCTCCTCCTCTTCAGGTAATGCTGGTGCCACAATAGGTGAACGATCCGTAGACCTCGACTTGTTCCTGCACAAATGGTTAGTAATAAGAATAACATCCTTCGATTATATTAATCATAATAAAACACATGCAGGTATTTATACACATAAGCACAAATAATCGTTTATATACATATATATATATATATATATATATATATATATATATATTATTATATTTTATACACATATGTTGCTGTTTTTACCTATTGGGTTGTTCATCGACTTCTTCTCGGATTCCCTCGTACAAACAAGTCCGTTATTACGTTCCGGACCATAATAACCCACTTGTCTATTCAAGTTCATCACGAGAATTGCCTGTATATATTATTTAATATTATTTTATTCCCAGAACTAATCTAGCCTAAGGTTATCTTAGGGTATCCTAAGGGACATCCTAATTCTTTATAACCAATGGCTCTGATACCAACTTCTGTCACACCCCGACTAGGTAGTTGCGGAAGCGTAATACGGGAATGTAACAGATATCACTGGTATAAACCACATTGTTTATAAAGAAATTCAACAAACTAATTTACATCATATTACATTGGTATGTACTAAGTTTACAAACTAGATGAAAATCACATAACAAGTTCACGGGCTTCTTATTCATTACTACGTATTTGCATCTATTCACCGCTATTCAACTTTCCTTCTAACACCAAGCACGTAAGCAAATCATTCCAACTTCGGCTTACCTGAAAATCATGTTAAAACGGGTCAACTACGTCTAGTTGGTGAGTTTCGAGTTTCATGAGTACGAACAAAATCAGTATACGAGTTAGTAAAGTTCACAATACGTATGTATATAAGTATGTGTATGATGTATTATACTAAGCCACAAGTGAACCCAAGACAGCTCGCACTGCATGGTCACCCTTGCCCATGTACTCCCGTTGGCATTTAACAGCCATTTTGCCCCAAGTATGTACTATGTCTAACACCACATAACATAATGTAATAAGTATAAATGACAATGTGCAACTGCGTAAACAAGTATATCCGGCATACCCCACCGGCGCCTTCAGTTGGGTTTGTCAAACCGATAGTACTATCCACACGTCACCGACACAAAGTTAATCACTTGTGTTTGTGCGGACTTTCAAGTGTTAGTACTTAGATAATTCACATCACCACACGTTTTCAAGTATATAAGTATATGTAAACATGCTTTCCACCCCAAAAGTGGGGTCGTGAAACTCACCTTATCATAGTTTGAGAAGGTAATATACGTCAATAAGTGTTATGCCTCGATTATAACTTCGTATCCTATAATCGGTATCATACTGTTAATACTAGTACAATGTTTAAACCAAATTGGGCTGTATAACTAGTTTGTTTATAGCTGTTAGGCCCAGTACATGACCATAGTCTTAGATTGTGACGTTGTATACTATGAAATGTTTAAAACTGGATTTGGCTCAGTTTCACCGTTTTCCGAGCCTAGCCAAGTTGATCGTTTACGCGTTTAGGGAATAGGTAAGATCACAAAAACTTAAATAAACATGTTGATTGTTAAAATGATTTGATTTATGAAAGCATCTTGAGGTTTCGGTATCTGGATTGATCGCAGGGTTCGTTTCCGTTTTCACACGGGTTTGATTATACAAAACGCGTACAATCAACCCGAATTGTCCGAAATTCTCGTAAAAAGTTCGTTTTTATCAATATCATTCAAAAATACAATATTTGACAACTTTTGACATTTTGACATACCAGTCAGTCCGTTAAACAAAAAACTGCCGTTTTCGTTAAAACAATTATAGTTTAAATCTTTGATTAATAATAACTAATTATGTACTCAAATATAAATAATGGAAATTTTTGTAAAAATAAATTAAAATATGGAGAATTTAATAAAATTATTTTCAGAAATTTTATGATTAATTATCTATTTATAAAAATTCATTTAATGTACTATAATTGAGTAATAAATAGCCCGTTTATACCAAACGATATCCGAAAAATCCGATAATTTTTCCAAGTAATCTCAATATCATTAAATAGCCCCTGAAAAAACTTTTGAATCTAAATCTTTGGCCAAAATGCCGTTTTGCGCGTTTTTCGGCTATTAAAACTCAGTTAAAACACAATTGCACAATTAATACATAGACATCTCCAAATGTTCTCAAACTTTACCAGATATCTTAATATATCATTTATGGGTTCCAAACCAAATTTCATAATTTTTCATGAAGTTTACCTATTTTTTCCGAATAAACGGTAATAAATTCTTCAAATATTCTCCATTTATCGAAAAATTACCAAATTTGAACAGGGACTCATTTAAATGATCCCTAATGTCCCTAAAAATTTTCACAAGCTAAAAACAAGCACGTCACAACCTAATACTAAACAGCCCCTAAACGAGTGTTACGGGTTTACCTTGTCGGTTTTCGATGAGTTTTGCTAAACGACTTTCCGGGTCTCGGGTTGAAAACTCAGTGTATCTACATATCATATAACATCAAACCAAGCATAAATCATCCATGTAACAGCCTTGATAATTAGGGTTTCGGTTTTGGGTTTAAACCGAACTTTCAAACCGGAGAAAACGTTGTATTCATGTTCTAATCCGCGTTTTTGACCAAAAAAGTATATGTTCCTAGTTTGTAAACATGTTTAACATCAAAACATAATTTTACTTGATTTTTAAGATTTTTGAATGGTTAAACATGTTTAAAACTAAACAAGACTTAATTTTTCATGCTTAAACTTTGTTAATCAAGCATGAAATGGATGAAAATTTGAAGATTACCTTTAGGGTTTTGGCTGGATAATGAAGAACTCAGCTTTGATTTCTTATCTAGGTTGAAGTTTGTGTGAAAATATCAAGTAACAAGCTTGTATAACAAGCCTTATACAAGGGGTCCCACCCCATTTTTTGTGGTCGGCCTATAAAGGAGCCCATTGGGCCTCCTTTTGGCCCATTAATGTCTCGGTTTCCATGCCATGCGTAAATATCGGTCCAAAATTTAATTCGGATTCAGTTTTTCTCAAGAAAACTAGTTCGAGTGTGAAAAACAGCGCGAAAACGAGTGTTTTTCAGCATATTTTTGTAAAATAAGAAAAACGTACTGACTCGTTGTAAAAATCCAAAATATTTTCACGGATTGCCTATAACATGTCATATAAGTGTTTTATAAACCTTTTTTGGCTTAATGGATGCTACAATGCTTGTTTTGATGTTAACGATTGCGTTTAAACTCATAGCGTATCAATAAACGAAACCTTTTTCGTTTAAATGGTTTTAAACGTACTAGGGCCTAAATATCAATATGTTAGCCACTATAATAAAATATAACTCGTATATGACCCCTCAGTATATATACGGATCATAATTAGTATCGGTCGGTTACTCGTTTAAGCGCTACGAATTAACCGATTTATCGTTTACTCGCTATGTAATGAATAAGGTATACCTTGTTTTGTCACGAATGTCACATCGCATGACAACCATGTCCTCGGGAATCACATATCCCGGTTTCAAGATAAGACACTCTTTATCAGTAAATATCGTGGTGTACTTCTTATCGCAGATTTGCGACACACTCAATAAATTATGGTCCACGTTGTCACAATAATTGACTTTTCAAAAGTAATGTTACCATTTGAAACTTCACCCTCTTGTGTGATCATGCCCCTAGAATTCCCAGCAAATGCTACATAACCCCCTTGAATATTCCTTACATTGGTTAATAGGTTGAGATTTCCAGTGATATGACGAGAGCATCCACTATCCATTATCCAATTTTCACCAGACACAGTCTTGGATGTACCCTACACACAAAGTAAAAGTGATTAGTTCAAAAAGGCAGCCCAGGCCTCAGTCTTGGGCACCTTTTGGTTTTCTCTTTGACCATTAATTTGAACAAACTTCAACAGTTATTCAGAAACTTGAGTATATGGTGCCGGCTTCCTAGACTTTCGTCTTAGATAAGCAGCTTGAACAATGTTTGAATTTGTGTTCTTACATATGGGCTCAGTTGGAACGAATTTTGGTTTTACTTGACCATGAGTTTCATTCACATGAATTACCTTACGAGGATGCACGTTTGAAAACATGATATGTGCATCATCCTCACATGACACAGGTCACTTCAAGATCTCCTTTATCACAGGAACCGGTTTCGAATGGTCCTTGACAAAAGGATGGAGATTTTGAGTTTCGTAACAGACCACAGTTTCTCACCACATAACCTTGTTGACCACACAAAAAGCAACTTCGCATGTCAACATGACCATGTTCAGGTCTGGTAGAAACATATGCAATCGAAGGTTGATAACTTACATTTTCAGTGAATCGTTTGGCCAAATCATCAGAAGTGACAGACTTCATTTTCATATAAAAGTCAAGGTTAGAACAATTGGAAAAACTTTTCAATGTATCTGTTCCAGTTGATTTAACAAACTGAACCTTTTTAGCTTGTTTTAACAATTGTTTTGCTTTAATTACCGGGTCTGATTAGTTCGATGTTTTGGCACAAACATATTGACGTTCCAACTCTTTCAACTTGTCAGTTTCATTGTAAAAGACGCTCTCAATTAGTTTTGGGTTAATGGTACTAATCGGGATATCTTTTTCAGTGAACATTGTGGCCATACCCTTCAACTTAAAACTCTAGAAGATGGTGGCTTAGAACTAGGAGGATTAATGAAACGCATCAAGTCCTCATCAGAAATTTTCGGTTTTTCTGACTTCTTTCTCCTCACAGGTTTGACTTTCACCTGATCTTCCTTTTTCACATGAGACTTGTGTGAACCATACACAACTTCTTCAAATTCATGAGGCTCGCAAAGAATATGATTAGAACTTCGAATTTTCTTGTTCTTGTGTATAACCTCAGGTTCAAACACATCCTCAATAATTACTTTGTCAACATTCTCAACAATTATTTTGTTGCTTTCAACATGAGGTTTTTGAGGAGCGAATTGAGTTTTAACAGTTTTAGTTTTAATAGGTTTAGTATTTTCTGAAATCACAGGTTCTTTCACAATTACCCCTTCTTCTCTTTTAGGAAAAGGATTAATTTTATAGTCATTGTGAAATGGTGGCGGAATTTCAACAAAACCGATACCTTTCTTTGAATCTTTTTGTTTTCCAAACACTTCAATAATTTCATTCAACAGAAAAGAAGAATTTTGAAATTTACCCAATTTGTTCTTTAACTCAAGAACCTCATTCTCAAGCTCGGTTATCATTGAACGATGTTTCAAGATTTCTTGAAACTTTTGATCATTAATTGTCATTTTCATGGATAACTCAGCTTTGAGATCGTGGTTACTCGTCGACAATGCTTCAATATTCTCACGAGATTTCATTTGAGATTCAAGAGATTGCTGATAAGTGAAGCAATTTCTCTTACTAAATTATCATTATGATTCTTTAAAGATTCTAACTTAGGTTTGTTAGATTCACATTCAACACACGTTACTTTAACAGATGAGGTAGCAGAGATAGAATGACTAACCTCATTGATCTTAGCCATGCAAGCAAACACAGTTGTAGGCTTGTTACAAGAGTCGTCAGAATCAGATTCAGAATCATTGTCAGAGGACAACTAATTTCTACTTGCATCTTGAAAGTCTTTAGTTAGCCCAAACATAGCCAAATTAGCTTGGTTATCATTACACAGCAGTCGTTGTGACCAATCATTTCTATCAGCTAACATTGCTTGTGACCCAGAAGTAGACGGTTTCTTTTCAGCATCATTACCTTGTGGTGTGGAAGAATTTTGATTTTGACCACGAGGACCAGTATACTCCTTTTTCGGCTTGTCACATTCTTTTGAAAATGCCCGAACTCTTGACAATTTTAACATTTCACTTTTAACTTGTCAAATCCCAATTTCTTGTTCAAGGCAAAAAGATCTTTGCCAGTCCTTTGCATGAATCTCTTAACCTTACGGACGATCATAGCCATGTACCACTTTAAATCCATAATCTCCAAATCATCCGGATCAATCTGATCATAATCATCATCAGTCAGATCACTTTTGGCTATCTTACTAGTCACCAAGTTTTCATATGAAGACATGAAGGCTGTTAGAAAGGCAAAATTCTGTTCAGCTTCCTTCATGTTGACACTAGGTGGTGGAGCAAATGGATTTGTAGTAGATGAATTTCAAGATCCAACAGAAACACCAGGTGATCCAGAATTACTAGTAGTGTAAAAACATGCTCTTGGATCATTATAAATGGTTGTTTCATTTTCACGTGCATGCTGTGTGAAAAAAGCAGTGATTGGAAATATGGTAGAACTTAGAGGCATACTACCACCATAGAAAGCAGGATCTTGGCTATCCTTGGAGGATTTCTGACACTTAAGGTCATATTCTCTTGCTTCAATATTTTGCAAGAATTCAGTGGCAGTCAAGTCTTCATTCGCAAAATAGTTATTCTCTTTTAGAACCATTATAAATGTCGAATAAGAACTTGGTAGTGCAATATTAATTGTGTCAATCTTGTCAACCTCAGAAGTTTCCAATCTCATCTTGTCCATCTCAGTAATCAAGTGATTAAACCTAGTAGTCATCTCCTCAATTGTTTCTCCTTTCAATACGTTAAAGTTTCGAAATTGAAACTTAAGCATTACCTTCTTACTCTCAGTTGTATTCCCCATACTTCTCATACGTATATGTTGAAATAAGGAAGCACATATCTTTATACTTCCCAGTGGATGAAAAATGTTTTCAGGTAAAGCCATAGTAAGAGTTGAATAAGCCTTTGTTTCGATCTCTAATGCTTTCTTCTCTTCTTGTGAATATTGAGAAATAGCATTAGGAGTGTAACCAATAGTTTCATCACCAATCATTGGAACAACATATACCTCATCTAGGCAATATGAACAGTCAGGATGAACAGAACCCAAATGAGCACGAAAACGGGGTTCCCATTTAGCAAAATCGCTTTAAATTTCATCAACCTTGGACATTTCGAATGTGAGCCTATCTCAGTATCAAGTTGTAATAGTTGCATTAACATGTTCTGTGAAGCTAGTGCATACATACCAACCATGGTTGATAAATGATAAATTTCAAACTCTAAGGATTAGAATTGAAAATTAAAGTTAATGAATGGTTAACAGTAAGAATAACGAACTGTGAACAGTTGTAACGAACTGTGAACAGTAATTAGCGAATCACAATTTAACGAAGTAATGAGTGATCAGGTAACGAATCAGAATTGAAGTTCACGAATCAGATGGTCAACTAACGAATTAGTTAAACGAATCACTAAGGAAGGTTTAGCGAATTAGATAACGAACCGGCTACAGTTGATAATGAATCAACTTATAGCGAATGAGATATTTACAACGGTTGTAACATACCTCTGACAACAAATGCCACGTGGCAAAAGTTGTTATAAAACAATTCCCAATGTATGACACGTGTCACACGAATCAGTTGGCACAAATCAGACTTAGTAACGAACTGGTTCACGAATCAACCAAAACTCATAACGAATTAGCTTAAATGATTAACGAATTAAGCCGAATGATTAACGAAGCAGACTTAAACGTTAACGAATTGGACGTAAAGGTTAACGAATTGATTTGAATCTTCAAATCTTCAAACCGTCAAACTTATTTTTCCAGATTTCTGGAAATGGAAGAACACAAACCCAGAATATGAAATTTGTAATACTCACTTGATATTCAACCAAATCGCTCAAGCAAATTACCAAAACCCTCGGAAATACATCACGAATCCAACTCGTATTATCCCGTAACTTAATTAACCATATAACACAATCAATTTGACCAAAACGTAATCTCTGTTTTCGGCCAAATCCAAAACCAATCCAAATCAACCAAACAACAGTCCAAATTCCAATTCCTCAAAACCAAATCTCACCAATACTTTACCGATCTCGAATCCAATCCAATCAGTCCATAACTAGTGTAAATCAAACTCAATTAGATCAAAATTCAAACGAAAACACAATTATACCTAAAATAACAATTAAACGTCTCCCAATAACGAATTAACTATCAAAATCAAGAGCAAAAGAGCATCGAAAGCTCTGATACCACTTGTTTGATCTCAGTTCACCTCACTAACACAGATCTCAGATCTGAGTTATATATAATTAACACCTAATATGAATCTAGTTCGTAATTGCCATTGATCTTTAGTTTCTACGTTATATGTATGTATATATTAGTTGTATGTATGTGAATAATATTAATATGAAGCTTGAGAGAGAATCTGAGCAGAGGTTCGTTAATTAAAACATTAAACTTGTAATTAACAGTGACAAAGGTCACTATATATAGAAGATGGACCTAGTTCGTTAACATTCCATAACGAACTAGAGTCCACTTCGTTACATACATGAAACTGAAATAACTTAACGAATCACCCCCTGATTCGTTAAACATCCTTAACAAATCAGGAGGGATATAACTTAGATCTAGTTCGCTAAACATCCTTAGCGAACTAGATATTACATTAACGAACTACAAGGATAAAATATTTGTTTATTACATAAATAAAACGACAAATACGTCAATGATAAATACAAAGACTCGAGACGCAAAACCGTGTACTAACACGTCCCCTAGCCAAAGTCGGGTAGCCAGGTCAAGAAATACTCGGGAAAGAAGCATTGAGGATATAAGCGGAAGTGATGGAGAAAGCCCTGGTCCAAAGGATCAAGCGCGGGGGAAAAACACTTACATTACTACCTAGACGTTGACGTGGACTTATCCAAACCATATTGGCTAAAAGCTTTTGCTGAAATATCAAAGTTTCCCCAAAAGATCTCGGAAGCTCCATTGCATTCAAACTAAAACATTACCCTTCGCAATAGGAAAATACAATGGGATGACATATCCATGTGACCATCTACAAAGCTTTACAACATTTGGAGGGGTGTCAGGCTGGACATTACCCGTTTGGTGTCACATGTTTGCCCTAATCCTCCATGGAGCAGCCAAAGAGTGGTTTGAAAGACTATCAGACCGTCGAATCATAAGCTTCGAGGACTTGATCGTAAAGTTTCCGAACACTCTAGCCAGCATCAAAGACACACACGGGAAGCAGCTGATATATTAACAGTGTTCTGCCGAGATAACGAATCAATCGGGGATTACATTACATGGTATAACACGGAAGGCCTCAAGATAGGAAGAGAAGACGTGATTAGAGCTGGCTTCCACCAAGTAATGCGGAGTGATGACCTCATCCGATGCTTCTCAGGTAGAGATGGAATGCCAAAGTCATGGGTTGCCCTCATGTTAGCAACAAAGGTCTATGCAGATACCAAAACATCCTTGGGCGAACGGGGATATTCTCGGAATGAAACAAAGAATGAGCCTGAAGGGTATAAAGGGAACAAAACAGACAAGGGGTTAACACGGTCTAGAATACAACCATCGGCGGTAATGTCAGCACCCCCTGCCAAGAGGTCGCTTGTATGTGATAAACAAAATGACCGAAACCGCGGGTACGGGAATAGAGAATGGACCCTATTGTTAAAAACCTCAACACAAATCTTGGCAACAAAAAATGTCGACTTATGGATGCCTAAGCCAATATTCAAGAGGAAAAATCAAGTTAAATCAAAGTATTGTAAGTTCCATGAAGGCATCGGCCATAACACAGATGATTGCACAAACTTAAACAATGAAATCAAAGATACAATAAAGTCCGAGAAACTTGAACATTTGATCCTAGAGGCCATGAAATATACCAGGAATCAAGGGGCAGGCAATGATGAAGGTCCTCCAAGAAAGCATATAAAAAATCTGAACACTCACATGATACAAGTCGGAAAACATAAATGGGCGAAAAGGAAAGCAGCAAGCAGTGAAGCCTGTAAAGAAGAACCTGTTGTATTTCCGCGGATCAAGGGAGGCCCATGCTTGAAACAACCACTGATAATCACCGCGTTGATCAGTCATTACTGAAGCACCTACGTCTTCATTTTTCAAGGAAGTACTTCGGACATAATGTACCAACAGCGTTTCAATCAATTAGACGCGGAAGATAAAGCAAGGTTAGAAACGGTTAACGCGCATGTATCTTGGTTCTCAAACGAAGTCACGCAACCATTAGGACAACTATAAATCCCGGTAACGTTAAGTGATGACAAACATTCGAGAACCGAAGATGTAGAATTCCTAGTATTTTCGGTAAAAGCAAAGCATGATGTGATCCTGGTAAGTGAATCATTAGAGGATTTTACCGTCCACCACTCATGGCATAATGGGCGTTCCCACATCAACGGGGATAACACTAATAAAGCCAAAATAAATATTGATTGGTTGTGGAAGGATCAAAACCACCAAAAGCACAGAATATGGTCGGCAACGCGGAGCCCGAGAAATGGATGCTGAATGCCAAATTCCCAGACCAAATGGTCACCATCGGAGCCACCCTATCCAACAACCAGAATTAACACCTAAAGTTATTGTTAAAAAAACATTGATTTTTTTCCGTGTCAGTCAGCTGACATGATAGGAATTCTGCGACGCATAGCGGAACCTACCTTGAAAGTCAACCTGACGTTCATACCGATCGTTTAAAAGAGATGAAAAATGGTCCCCGAGCAGAAGAAAGGCAATGATCAATCAAGTACAAGAGTTGGTAAAGGTAGGAACTATAAGCGAAATACTGTACCAAGCATGGATGGTAAACCCGCTGATGGTACATAAAAGCAAAGGGGCATGGAAAATGTGTATCGATTACAAGGACCTAAACAAAGCATGCCCCAAATATTGTTACGCATTGCCTGAAATAGACCTAAAGGTAGACGCAGTCTCTCCATATTGTTTAAAATGTGTTTTAGACGCATACAAGGGGTACCATCAAATCCACATGTCGGAGAAAGATCAAGACAAAATGGCCTTCCGCACAGACAAAGGTACATTTTGCTATTAAATGATGCCCTTCGGATTGAAAAATGCGGGAGCTACGTACCAACGCGTGATGGATGGACAGTTCAGCGAACAGATTGGTAATAACCTCGAGGTGTATATGGATGATTTGGTCATCAAAAGCATAAGAGAAGACAAAATCCTTCGAGACATTGAAGACACTTTTCAAAAATTGTGGAAGATAAGCATGAAGCTGAAACCAAGTAAATGTTCGTTCGGAATGGAGGAAAGTAAGTTACTCGTGGTCGTAGTCACGAAAGACGGGTTTAAAGCCAAACCCGGGAAGGTACAAGCAATCTCCCACATGCCATCACCAAAGTCGCTTAAAGAAGTCGAAGCTTTGAATGAGAGGTTAGTGGCGATGAACAGGTTCTTAGCAAACCATGCCACCAAGTCATTCGCATTTTTGGCAACACTGAGAAATTATCTGAAAAAGTCACAATTTCGGTGGACTCTAGAAGCGGAACAAGCTTTCCAAGAAGCAAAGAAGTGTTTAATGGAATTACCAATGTTTACATCTCTTCTAATAGGAGAAGAATTAACCATATATCTATCCGCATCAACTAGAGCGGTTGGATCAGTACTAAGACACCAATCTTCTATGTTAGCAGACTCTTACAGATGCAGAAACAAGGTACTCTACAATGGAAAAACTGGTTCCGGCGTTAGTGTACGCTTCATGACACCTCCACAGATACTTCCATGGCCATTCAATTAATGTGTTGACTAACTATAAAATCCAAAATGTGCCTGTAGGCTAGAACTCTCAGGATAGTTTGCAAAGTGGGCTATCAAGTTAGGATAACACACCTTGCAATACAAACTTAGACCAATGATAAAAGGTCAGGTACTGGCTTATTTCACCGCAGAGGTACTGGTCGAGAAAGTTGGCGAATGCAAAGCAGAAGAATAACCAATCGTAACACCAAAACAAAATGAGGCATGGATGTTGTTTAAAGATGGAGCATCCAATGATGAAGGATCAGGGGCTGGATTGAAATTGTTCTTAAAATACAAACCTAGAGAAAGCTAGGCAGGTGTTCTTAAAATACAAATCATGCAAAGAAAAACACATCAAGCGAAGCGAGAACAAATCCACTGATGCGTTAAGCAAATTAGCAGCCACAAGCTTCGAGCATCTATTAAAGGAAATCCGGGTTGAAACTTTGGCAGAAACGTCGGTCCAACCAAGGCAAGTGTGCATAACCCAGACCCCAAAAGAATCATGGATAACCCCGATCAGATTGTACCTAGCAGATGGAATTCTCCCGCAATAGAAAGCAGAAGCTCAAAAGATAAGGCACAAATCCTTACAATACCAACTAAGAGATGGTGTGCTATACAGAAGATCTTTCTTGGCCCGCTACTCCGCTGCGTTGATGCGGAAGATGCCAATTATATGATTCGATAAATCCACGAAGGGATATGCGGACTACATGCAGGACAAAGAATGGTAGTTTCTAACATAACGAACTTAGGCTATTACTGGCCCGACATGCATATGGACGCTGTGAAGGAGCTGCGGAAATGCGACTCATGTCAACGCCTTGCACCCAACACGTTGCGACCCAAAAATGACTTGGTTCCAGTCTCATCTGCGTGGCCATTCCAAAAGGGGGCCATTGTTTTCATTGGACCCTTCTCCGAAGCTTCGAGAACAGTGAAATTTTTTGGTGATCGCAATCGATTACTTCACAAAGTGGGTCGAAGGAAAACCCTTTACATCCATTAGCCCTTCTACCATCAAAAAAATTATCTAGGACTTTATCATATGTCGTTTTGGGCTACCGCAAACGTTGGTTAGTGATAATGACACTCAGTTCACATTAAAGAGTCTCCAATATGGGCTCGCGGAGATAAATGTAAAACAAGTGTTCACATCTGTAGCATTCCCGCAAGGCAATGGCTAAATGGAAAGAGCTAACCGTGCTATCCTGGATGGAATCAAATCAAGGCTAGGATAAAATCAAGCCGGGTGGGTACATGAACTACCACACATCTTGTGAGCATACCATAATCTCAATAAATCTAGCCCTGAAGAGACCCTATTCAGCTTGACTTACGGAACAGAATCAACGATACATGCGGAAATCGGATTGCCTTCCGCGAGAATATTATTGTTGGAAACATATAATGAGGCAGAATTGTGCTTAAATCTGGACCTGCTAGAAGAAAGATGAGAGTTGGCAGCGATTAAGGAAGAAAAATATAAACGCCAAATCGAAATTTATTACAACAGCAGAGTCAAAGTGCGTACTTTCAAAATAGGAGAGTATGTGTTCCGCAACAGAGAAGCATCCAATGTGGAACCTTCTGTAAAGCTAGCACCAAAATGGGAGGGGCCTTACAAAGTTTCCCAGATATTGGGCAAAAGGGCTTACTCCTAAGAGAAAATAGACGGGTCATCAATCCCATGGACATGGAATGTACCACAGCTGCGAAAATGGTATCTTTGAATTTATGTACTAAATGGGCCTAGGTTCATTTCACTTTTAAGCTAATAAAATCCTTTCTTAATATTTATCTTTTCAAGCATATTGGTATGACCTTTATAAACAAGCGCACAATAGAAAGGAAAAAAAGTTAGAAGACCAGACAAAATAAACAAAAAGACTTATTTTTTTAATACAAAAGCGGAACTCACAGTCCGCGATTATCAGAATCAACAAAAGAGTAACTAGCGGAACATTAGAGTCCACATCAACAACCATAGTTCATTGCCATTACATGCTTACAACCATAGTCCACCATCTCTTTCTCCTATCCTCATCATCACAATCACTATTGTCACCATCGTCATCGCGACCACTGGCAGAAGACTCGCCAACCCTAGTAAAAGCAGCCTTCAGCCGATCAAGCCCAATCGACCTCTCGGCTAGCTTAGCAATAATTCAGACAACACCAAACGTCAAGTTGTCACACTTCACTTGCATATCTTGGTATACTTGGACAAAATCAAATTAATGCAGGGAAAAGTCAGCTGGGGGTGGCCAGCCGCAGCAAGTCGATGAGCCTCGTCAAATCCAGCCTTCCGCCCAGACTAGCGCGAAGCAGCCAAAAGCTCCGCGTCACAATTAGTTAACTCATGGCCATCTTTGACCCTCTCAACAACCTGAACAAAAATACAAGGTTAACAAACATAGGAGAAAAATAAAATATATATACAGAAGCCTACCCTACGGACGAAGTCAAATTATCATTAACTTTTGATCCGCCTGAAGGGTCTGGACAGTAAGGCCACACATGCGAAGCTGATCCGCCACTTTTGATCCTCCTGACCATCTCTCACGGCTTGAACGATAGCATTATCATTCTACAACTTCTCAATTGGGCGTCCTTGGTGGTCGCACAAGCTCTCAACAAGTAAATCTCAGCCCGCAGACAGGTAAGCTCGTCGTCATTCTCTTGAATGACCTTATCCTAGCCGGTCAACGACTGCATGAGGTCCGAAATAAAGAAATAATTTTCCTTCAACACTTCACCATGAGCCGCTATTTTCTCTAGCAAAGTAGCAAATGCAGCATTAGAAGCTTTTAGATCAGTCTCCATCTTATGAACCTTCTCCCGAGCACCCAACAACTTGGCATTCTCATGCTGGAAAGAATCTTCCCAAAGTTTACAAAGTCACTATGCTTTGCTTTAGCAGAGGCCAGATCCTAGCGAGTAGTATCCAGATTCCACTCGGCAGTGCGAGCCTCTCTCCGATGCTCCTTGGCTTCCTTCAACTACCTCTCCCAGTCAGTAGTCAACACAGACCAATCGTCCTTCATGGCCATCCACTTGTAGACTTTCTTGTGAGTTGCAAAGATAGAATGACTGGTTCCGCAGACGTAATCTTCATAAAGATTACCGTGGGCACGACCACGTTGATATTCAACTTCCTCAATAGGAAAACAATGGTTGAGGAAATCTTGGCAAAAACCAAACCGGGATTGCGAAGTAAGGCTACAGAATGGGACATAAAATCCACTGTCATCACGGGTATGAGGACCAAAGAACGGACCTCCACCTCCACCATCACCACCATGCCCGCCATCACCACCGCTTCGGCCGTCACCACCTCGAGAAGGTTTAACCTGGTGGACGACGGAAGAAGGACTTGAAGGATTGAGCGTGGCGGTGTAGGCGGACGATCAATAACAATATCTGCATCAACTTCGGCATCTTGAACAATTTCCACAACCTCTCTCTCAACCTCCGCATCCTTCATAGGGTACGAAGAGCGAGAAGGCAAGTCATAGACATGCCCTCCTCAGGAGTCGGAGGAGGAAAAGAAGGAAGAAGATGTGACTTTTTCTTGAGAACGAGTCCGCTAGAGGACCCGCCAATGTTTTTCTTCTTCTTCAAAGAATCTGCCAAGGACATAGGAAAATAAATAAGCATACAAACAGGTAATATGAAGCCAAAAAAATGGAAATACCTGCAAAGGATGCAAACGTCTCTGCTAACGTCTCACTAAGCATAGGCTTCTTTCAAATAGAGGAAAGAAAGTCAAGATTTAGTGAACTCTCGAAAGGGCTTGGCGGACGTTTTGGCGCCCTCAACTGAGAAGGGTTAAAGGTAAGGGTTTCTCGGTGTTTCTTCTTCTTTGAAGCAGTTTTCTCACCAGAAAGGCGAGTAAGATCAACAACATCTTCCGCATGGAGACCTGCCAAAAGTAAATCATCGGAATTCAAGGACTAGCGCGGTGATTCTTGTAACATTCGTTAATTTAAAACCCAAAACCCGGTTCATAAAAAAAACTTATGTTTCTGGATCCACACTTATTATTAACAAAACGAATTCTTATATTATTTTCGTTGTGTTTAATTCCGTTTAATGTATCATTTGAGCGCTTTTTGCCTCCACACTTAATTTTTACAACTTATGATCAAACAACAATAAACCAAGGACCAAATGGCAAACCCAATTCAAACCCCTTTTCCCTCCAACCCATCATGTAATGCCCCGTTACCGGTAGCCCTACTTTCGTGTTGGATTTACTCATAAACACAGTTCTAAATATCAGAGTTAATTAAAACATTTACGCGGAATATAAAACTTTCATAAAACATTACATAACTTGTCTCAAAACATCCTTTGTCTTTCAACATTAAAGCATTAAAATTAAAACATCATAAGTCTTCAGATGCCAGACTCTTGTTCAGTGCCACGTGTCTCCTCAAGCGAGCTGCCTCATCCTACTCACCTGCATGCATACTAAAAGTCAGCTACGCTGAGTGAGTTCTAGTTAATCATACACTATTCAATACACATAAATTTATATTCTTTCATTTATACTTTCATACTTTCATACTTTCATACTTTCTTTTGTATTAACTTACCTTCATATCTTACGTTATAAAGAGCATTACGCCTTACATTCCTCGAGTATTATTAGGGCTCGGTACCCTCCTTCCTCGAGTATTATTAGGGCTCGGTACCCTCCTTCCTCGAGTATTATTAGGGCTCGGTACCCTCTTTCCTCGAGTATTATTAGGGCTCGGTTTCCCTCTTTCCTCGAGTATTATTAGGGCTCGGTTTCCCTCTTTCCTCGAATATTAGTAGGGTTCGGTTCCCTAGTTCTCGAATATTAGTAGGGTTCGATTCCCTCTTCGTTACCATACAACCATACATCATACCTCGAGTATTATTAGGGCTCGGTACCCTTTTCGTAACCATACGACCATACAAACATCATTTCCTTCTTTTATTAACTTTATCACATTCATACACATAAGCATACATATCATACTTACCTTATACATAGCGTTACAACCTGACAGTACGTGCAATATCCGAAGATCGTTCACGTACCATGAAGCAATCATTCATACATATCACATCATCCACATAAGGCATACACTTATCTCTTAGGATGAGCGTATTAACAAACATATTGAGTATGCACACAGCCCCGAAAACATAACACATAAATGGGGCTAGAAACTCACCTGAACACGGTTACGTTCACCGTTAATCGTAATTCCTTTCTTCAGTTGTGCACGGCTGACTGTATAACAAGTATACGTATCAATTAACTATCACTTCTCATAATGTATTTCTATCTTTATATGACCCACAACGAACGGGGGTCCGGGGGCAGCGCCCCTGGCAGCGGGGTCTAGGGGCGGCAGCCCCTAGCAGGGTCCAAGGGGCAGAGCCCCTGGCTGGAGTCGAGCTGACTTTTATTAACTTTATCCAAGGGGAAAAATTTTATTTCCATTAACTGTCTTAACACATTTTTTATTAGATTTTTAATTTATTTTCTAAACTAACTTGACTTTAAGTGAAGTTAAACCTTAGGCGAACTTAGCTTTAGGCGAAGTTATCAGGCGAACTTGGCTTTAGGCGAAGTTAAACCTCAGGCGAACTTAGCTCTAGGCGAAGTTATCAGGCGAACTTGGCTTTAGGCGAAGTTACCAGTTAGGCGAACTTGGCCATAAGCGAAGTTATCAATTAGGCGAACTTGGCCTCAGGCGAAGTTATCGCTTTGAAGGCGAAGTTATCGCTTTGAAGGCGAAGTTGCCCAGTTGCAGGCGAAGTTGCCCAGATCAGCCACGGCTTTGATTTCTGTCCAGCATTTTGGGCGATTTTAACACCCTTGTTATGGTTCGACATCACCCACTACGTTTCCCAACCATTTTCGGTCGTATCTACACTATAAAACTTGGATCTTTAAACTTCAAAGATCAAGAATCATACCTTTTTGAGCTTGTTTGGATCTCGTTTACTTGTTTAATCACAACCAACGCTCTCTCTCTCTCTCTCCCGGATCTGTCCGTTCCTCTCCTCGGCCGATCAGCGGTGTTTGGTGTGTGGTGTGTGTCTTGGAGTGTTAGAAAATAGATGGAATGAATGATGGTTTGGGGTTTTAGGGGATATTTATATCCCTTAAATCCCATGGACCTAAGGCCCATTCTCATTTAACCCATCTCAATTATTCCAAGTCCATGATCCGCTCCTTACTCGATATTAAATAATTAATAACGCGAAATCACTAAACATAACTTTCTTTATTCAACATTATAAATTTTAGGATGTTACACATCAACACCATATACCCACATCCATTACCATCTTCAATCCATAATTCACGGCCTAAAATCAGGAAACTGGCATCACCAAATCATTCATTGACCTTAGACGCGTTAAACCGACACTCTATACATGTTAAATTATAACGTATTGACAGCTAATTGACTCTTAATCACAACCATAACAAACTGTGGCTTCCTTGACCACGAGTTACTACAAATTATCATCTAAAATGCAATTAACTCGTCCCTCATACTCTCTATCGTATTCCGCAGCAAATCCCTAAGATAATTTCATTAACGAAGTGGTTTCAGACCCATTTTGTGTTCGTGTTCACGGCCGAAGCCTATCTCGTCGTTCTCCTTCAATCTGAACATTTTTCTGGTAATTGATTAGTTTGTTTTGGTCGCAATTTATTGGGGAGCGAAAGCCTTAGCCAATTTTTATTGACAGAGGGAAGATATGGATCAATTGGGTTCGGATTGAAATTAGGGTTCATAAACGATTTGGGAGAAACTGGAGCTCTGTATATATAAATTCTTTTTCACTCCATACCTGGGTTAGTCACTAGCCCAGTTGGCTGGTGCAAATTTTGTAAAGCTTGAATCAGCCTGGGGCGCAAGTTTAAATCCCCCAGGCCCGGTTTGGTTGTTTTATTTTTATTTTTATCATTTTCAGTTATCTAATTAATTATTAATATATCCAAACGAATTTTATATAAAGATATAATGATTTCACTCGTTTAAGCGTACCAGACACCATTTTTTTTATCTCAAAATAATTTATTTCTCAAGATTTTTTCTTATGTGTGTATACTAATATGCATACATATGTGTACATATAACTATATAAATTTAACCTTATGCTTATAAATAGATGTTTTTCCTCAACCCAACCTAAAATATTATTAAATAAAATAATATAATTTTTACTTGAACTGACCATCAAAATAAAATTTTCTTTTAAATATATAATATATGTTTATATAATTTTATAGTATTAAATTAGCACTTTGGTTTATTAAAAAGCAATACGTAACTTGTAATAACATTTAAACTGATTTCGTTTTTATTACACATATATAAAATTAATATAAATTATTATCAACACGTTATCGATCCCCAAATCCTTTATGAACCCACCGTGTCATCTTCCTGTTCGTTTGCGTTGTTGGATTATTTATTTTAATATTATACCCTTAATACTAGGGCTTACCGTCAAGACTCCTTGTGGAACTAGCTAGTTCACGTTAACCATTACCATCTTCTAGTTACCGCTTTCATTTATTCAAGTGAGTTTACATACCCTTTTTTTCATCTTTCATATTTTGGGGGTATCATGTATACCTTATTCAAGTTTATTCATTGTTTTATTTCTATATCTATTTCAAACACAATTCGTTATATGTTTATGTGTGATGATTGCAATATCTATGACTATGCTCTATGTGTTTAAGTGTTTATTTTATGTTTGGTGTTTGTTATCTCATCTCATCTTTTCTCGTCTAGTATGATCATACATTTACCCAAGTACACTGATTTTGTATCAATAGGAACGGGTCCACATCTATTTAGTTGTTTACATTTTCATAGGAACTGTAATGCTCAACATTAACATATGAATTGGGTTTTTTTTTATCTATATATATCTAGACTAAATATTATGTCTTCTCACCAACATTCATGTTGAAAAACTCTATTTTATAAAAGCTACAGGTACAAGTAATTTACGTTGTTCAAGATTGAAGAAATTAATTTTGCCTTAGGATATTTTTCAACATACAAAAAGACATGATGTAATTCTTTGTTAATATTAAATTGTGTACTTGTTTATTGTTAATGAAATTAAATAATTACTGTTGCTTTAATTAGTATCTTTTGAGCTACCGTCCAATCAATACGTTACACCTCGGCATGTTCCGACGCCTTTGGTCGGGGTGTGACAATTCTTTGGACTCTTCACTAGTTGAAAGGATCACTTGCACGCCGTCGACAACAAGAGTAGTTAAAGGATGAGGATTAAGAGGTGGCTCACCAGCTCCCTTAGCACCAATCAAAGAAAAAACAAAATTCTCACGGGTCTCCTCAAGGATAGGGATTTCTCCCCTCTAGAAAATCTAGGCGGGCCATAACGAGAGAGCCTGATTGAGCTTAATACAAATCAGTTCATATTAATATACGATATAGCTTCTAGTTCTTGATACGTAATATGTGAATAACTTTTGATTAAACAAAGTGCGGGTGTGAGAAGTGATTTTGGCAGAGTAACAACTTACAAAGAATAATTAAAACACTTGTTAAATTTTGAAGTATGAAAAACCTACATATAGAAGATGAAGTCCATTCGTTACACAACCCGTAACGAATGGGACTCGTTCATCTTCATTCTATACATTACTTAAATAGTATAGCGAATGACTCATTCGCTATACCTCATTCGTCAACATTGCATGACGAATGGTAACATATTCATAACGATTAGGTCCATTCGTTAAACATCTTTAAAGAATGAACATTAACAATAAAGTAGAGGTTCATTCGTTAAACATCCTTAACAAATGGACACGTAACATAACGAATGGGACTGGTGTGATTACCAAAATTCCCTCTACATTAAAATAAATGAATTACAATTCAATACAAAGACCGAGACGACCAAAACGGTGAACTAACAAACTCCCCTTCATCTCGTGCTCTTGTCTTTAGTTAGCTGAACCGCTTCATTTTCCAATTAGCACTGCTATGAACTCCAAATGCGTGACAAACACGAACAACACACTGGAATTGCATAATACGATCATAATCTTTAACGTCAGCAAAAAGAATCTTGTTCTTGAATAGCAAATCATTATTCATCTCTATAAATTAACGAGCCACATCGGATCGATGACCCGCATAAATTTTGTCTTCAGACCTGTACCGAGAATGATAACCACTTCACCCATACAGTTGTCATAGTATCGCTTGTTTAGTGTATTGCATAGACTTTATGGAAACGTCTTTGCAGGCACTCGCTTCATTGTGCATGGTGGCTTAACTTCTAACACGAGCTTTCTCAAACCTTTCTTCGGGTCGATCTCATCAATTTATTTCCTCGTTGGAAGGTCGTGGCTTGAAAAACTTACAACCATGACTAACTTCAAATAGAAGATGTTGATGAAACCATCCTGCTAGTTGATTACCACCATAATTCACAAACGACCGATTAGCAAGTGTCGCACATCCCATCTCAACAATGTGAGAACATCGGTGTTGTATTGATAATACTGAAAACTGTCCTCCCACTTACTTATGCATACTTTAACATCCGAATCATACTGCCACGATAAAATATCACCTTTGACAGTCTTCGATGCTTTGAAGGTAGTCTTTTGGTGAGCCGTTGCACGTGCTTTGACTTCAATCTCGTGTTCTTTGTCTACGTATGTATATGCTTCAATAATTTTAGAAAGACAAGATTTGTTATGTACCCCGAACAAGTTCGTGAAAGCAGGATCCTTTGAACCCGATCCGCTTTCCGACACTTTCTCTTTCTTCTACATTGTCTTCTCTAGAAGATCTTTAGCAGCTTGAACGTGTTCATCAGTGAAGAATGGAACACCCTGATGAACATTAGAACGTGTGTATAGATCTAGATATTCCTTTGCTATCATATCTTCGACCTCAATGTCTTCATATATAAAAGACGCATCCCCGGACGGAATACTCGTGTCGAATCGAACTTCATCGTCATCAATTACCTTGACATCCTCCTCGGCTTCGGACACATCCACTTCCTCGTTGTTCAAACCAATAAATAATGAGATTTGGTCCCGAGATAAGGCATGATCCACAAATTCCCCTTCCTCAGTCTCGTCAGAGTTTACCCAAGTCATAACAATCCCTTTGTCATAATCCGTAAATAAAATAATATTGGCTTTGATCGACTCAATTGGTGTTACATTAGTAGTATCTTGATATACTACCAATTTTCGATCATTGCCTCCAGCCTCAGTAGCTCCAGTAGATGACGTGCCTGCAGATTGTTTATGCTCACTACCAATAAAACCTTCCGCATATGGATCTTTATCATCATCTTGATTCTTCAACTTTTTCAGCTCATCATCCTTGCAAGTCAATTAAAGATTAACTTCTTCCTGAGCGTTAATCTCCCCCCCCCCCTAGCAGTAACAAGCTCATGGAGTTATCGATTCTTCTTCTGGAAATATGAGATGTGACTAACCATACGCCGTTGATCTAGTCTCATCTGGTCTTGCAAGTTACGATCTGCAGTTATTTGATTCTCTTGCAGATGGATTAAACTTAATAACATATCCATCTGTTGTTGATCCAATAAAGTATGAAACGAAGGAGGCATTGGCTGAACCGGACCTTGAGGATGACTGAACCACACGAATGATAGAGCCGACGGCTACATTTGCATCGTTGATGTAGAATCATCGTTATAGTAAAGGCCGGCATAGGAGATAGCAATGATTGTGTAATCGAAGCAAATCTTGGATCAGTATATGTCGCCGTTGTAAGTTTAATAACCAGGGTGCTAACAGTAGGTGACACCACTGATACTTGTTGAGCAGACGACCTTGGTACATAATGACCAATCTCCACACCATCTCCCTTTGTAGCTCGTCTTATTGGTGGTTGATCTTTCATTGGAGCTTTACACTTCCTCTTACGTTTGCTAGCCTTAGAACTAGCTGCCACAACCACATTCTGTCTCCTAGCTCCCCCATTTCCACCATTACCACCTTCACCTCCATCACCACCATCATTATTCCCATCTGGTCCATCTTCACGTCTAGAATCAGAATCGTCATGGATCCAACGATCATTAGATGGACATACATAATTCGGATTCACCAAATGACCAATGAAACGTTTAGCCCTTGGTCTATCCTCAGCTGTTTGTTTGCGATACGTCTTCATACGCTTCATAGTGTCTTCCATCATGTGTTCCAAAACCAATACATCATCCATCAAAGCCTGATCAATCACAGGATTAGGAATCAAATCCTGAATTATAAGCTGTAGAAAACAAGGATACATCAGGAACTTGTTCTTTCGATGTTTGACCAGAAAATTCTCCTTCAAGTGATAGAATATCCGCTCCGAGAAATTGAATGGTTTTTCAATATCAATGCAACGAACGCATATTGTAGCATAATCTGGCATTCGTCATATCCACCCTTACGTCCCCAAGGCAATGTATAATGACGTGTAGCAGATACTTTATTGTTAGCACAAGTACTCTTTGTTGTATTGGGAAAGGTCAAGATCGCATTTGTAGAATAATATCTGAAATAAGCCTCATATAAGCGTCTTGTCACACTCACAAGGGTCATCCATCGTGTCAGCAAATCGAAGAACTCGACGTACCATGTTAGAATAAATAGCTATAGTCTTGTTCTGCACAACAACAACAATATGCTTCTTAGCATCAACGTAACGAGCCGGATCCCAGAATGGACGAATCACGTTGAACTGTACAGGTACATCAACAGAAATGGCATAGTGAATGCGTGAGCGATGTAAGAATGCAATTACGTCCCCAAGCACGTCACGACCCACAAAATCATCCTGCACGAATGCACAGATGTTGTATTTCTTGTCATATGACAAGGCAGCAACGGCATGTGCAGCTTGTTGTTGTGCTTGTGGTGCTTCAGCATGTGGTTCTTCTTGAATAATAGGATTCTCTTGACAACAGGGTTCTCTTGTGCTGGAGCATCAGCCATAATTTCATCTGCCATAACGGGAACATAAACTCGACATTAGTAAACCCGAACATTATATAATTTAACAAACTTTCACTTACACATTGTGAACAATTTGAATTCTGCTTGAAATACTATAGCTTATTCATTATCCCATTCGTTATGACGAATGGGTTCATTCGTTATAACGAATGAGGTGATTCGTTATCATTATGCTAACGAATAGCATGATCAAGAACGTCTTAGTAGCGAATGAGCTCATTCGTTGAATATATAAAATGAATGAGGTTTCATTCGTTATATAATCAAACGAATGTACCTATTCATTATCTTAAGTATAGAGAATGGGTTCATTCGGTCCCTATAGGCGCGAATGAACCTCCATTAGTTATCTATAACGAATATACCTAATAAAAATTAATGTTTGACCCTCAATTGGTCAAGGACAAAATCAATCAAACTCCAATTAGTCAAGCATGCAACTCGGAAATCTCAATTGAATCGAAAACACAGTGAATCAGTACAAAATTGATATTACACGACTAGTAATGTCATCGTTTATTAACCCTAATTAACAAGTTTATCAAACAAGCCTGTTAAACATGTTCATTTGATTTATCATTAAGTGGGTTATATAAACTTAAATTTAACCCCTCAATTGTTCATAAATTTTGACGAATTTGATTGCGTTAGGATCGTCTATACCTTGTGAATATTAGTAAATGAATCAAGGTATAAAGAAGATCGAAATTTCTGGGGAAAATTTCTTTAAGGAAATGCAATAAACGAGGTAGACGAATGGTTCTTTCGTCTCATTACTGTAGTATATAAATTATTAGATCTGCACGCATCCTAAGAAAATGAATGAGCTCATTCGTTAAATCAAAACAAATGAATGGCCATTCAACCATTAAGTCATTCGTTAACACCCATTAACGAATCAACTTAATTAACATCATAACGAATAGCTCACTATTCGTTCTTCATTCATTATCAAAACAATAGCATATGAGATCATTCGTTATCAGGCCAGCGGAAGCGAATGTGATGTAACGAATGATTACATTCGTTATATTTTATTCATTGCGAATGACCTACATTCGTTATCATTTATGATAGCGAATGGATTCCAACGAATGGGGAATTAAATAACAAATTAAAAAGAAAATTTTCATTTTCAACTTTCCAAAGATTAAATATGCATCGAAACCAGTCTTTTGATGATCTTTACCTTAAAACGTTTACCACTCAGGGTAATACCAATACCTTAACGTGTTTTACATGAAAAACACATAACTTAGAAGAATTAACTTAAAGACAATTAACTTAAAAAAATGTGGGAAATTTTTATTTTTTTAAAAATTTTATTCTTTAGCTCTGAAAACGAAAATAAAGCAGAAAGTTTTTTTTTTTTTTTTGATTTTGTATATTTTTGAATTTGAAACAAATAAACCTAAAACAAATATGAAATCTATTCTACGAAAGCAGTACATATTTTTGTGATTGAGCAGAGAATCATATTGACCAAATTGCCCTTCCACCTCATTTTTATATTTAAGCGTTATCTTGACTAGTGTTAGGTCAGTCATTGGTATTGTTGTCCACTTAAACTTTAACAACAAATGCTTCTGAAATTTCAATGATATAATTAGATTTGTTCAATTAAGCATGAATCGTAAGTGGCCCCAAGACATAATTTGTATATCTCATATCATGAAGCTAATCAAACTTAATGATTAGCTGTGACTAATGCAAAAATAACAAATAGAAAATAAAGTAGAAGGTTAAAATTTTACCTTAAGATCGGTATTACTACGCGCAGATAAGGTTCCATTTTAACAAAATAAAAAAGATAAAATAAGTCGAAATTGTACACACCTTAACCTCCAGTTCGATACATTGTTTCATAATATACGCGGAGAAAATCCAAGGCTTGTACGAAACACCAAGAAAATAAGTAAGAATACTTAGGCCTTAACCCTCATATCGGTATTCCTACACGCGTAGAGAGTCCAAGACTTAAGAAGAAATAAAGAAAAAATAAAGTTGAATTTTTTTGCAAAATGAAAAGAAAAATTAGTTGAATATCTTAACAAAATGAACGCATGCAAACGCGACAATCTTTAAAAAACTTTTGAGATTTGAAACATATATTAACCATGCTTACAGATGTTAATTCATCAGATTCGGAAAGCATTTATGTTTATATTACTTACTTTTCCTTGCTTGCTTGTTTTAAAGCCTACCAATGCACTAATATAGTTCAGTTTTTTAAGCTTATTTCTAACTAGATTTGAGACTAGATGAAGAATGTATTATCATCTTCTCTTTTTACTTCAAAACTCATTTTTGAGGAGCATAATTTTTCAACGTTTTTGTATTTTTGTAATATTTGAATGTTTTTGGTTTTTATCTATACATACGAAAAACACAATATTTTTGTATATTTCCCTGTTTCTCCCCAAAAACCAAAATATAAAAGAAAACAAAACAAAATAAAAACTATACAAAACAAAGGTGATTATCCGAGCTTAAGGATATCAGTAAGAGTTTTAAACTGTTTAAACCAAGCAAAAAATTAAATCGTGTTTTATCAAATGCTTTGGTAAACATGTCAACTTTCTGAAAACTCGTGTGCACCTTCTCTATGTCGATTAATTTATTTTCAAAGCAATCATGAATAAAATGATATCTAATATCACTATGCTTCCCTTTAGAGTGGTGCACGAGGTACTTCGTGTTACAACTAGCAGCTAAGTTATCAATATAAATGGGGCTAGTAAGAAATTTCAAACCGTAATCCTGCAAGTGTTGCTGAATCCATAGAACCTATGAACGACAACTCGAGGTTGCCATATATTCGGCTTCTGCGGTTGAAGTGGAGACCGTTATCTGCTTCTTACACTGCCAGGAAACAAGCTTGCTTCCGAGAAATTGACAACCAGCTGTAGTTGACTTGAAGTTGATCTTGCATTCTTCCATAGTTCGAATCGGAAAACGCAGTGAGATCAAAACTATCATCCTTGGGATACCATAAGCGATGCTGGGATTACCACTCAGAAAGTGAAATATACGTTTAACAGCTGCTAGATTAGTCACTCAGAGACTCGATTGATACCTGGCACATAAACAAACAACAAACATGATATCAGGACGAGAAGCAGTAAGATACATTAAAGAACCTTCCATAGCTCGGTAAAGGGTAGGATCAACGGTATCCTCCAATTCATCCGGTGACAAATTATGATCACAGGAAGAGGATTAGAAGGGACTTTTACGAAAGTTATTTTGAATCGGATCAAGACGTCTTTCACATATTTCGTCTGACGAATGAAAATTCCAGCGTTAGACTAATGAACATGCAACCCTGAAAGAATTTCATCTCCCCCATCGAGCTCATCTCGAATTTTGTCTGCATCGATATCTCAAAGTCCTTACATAGCTTGTCGTTTGTAGAGCCAAATATGATTGTAGGTCCCTTGACCGGATCTAACAACACACACAACTATTACTAGTTATCTTGGATCAACCTCTACACTATATCCGTGAGAAAGAGAGAGATAAGTGTGAGTTTGAGTTGTTAAAGATAAGGTTTTGCAAAAGGTTGTTTAGTGTATGAGTTACACACTCTATATATTGTGTGTAACTGCATACACTCATGATATATTATTTTCGGCCCAATGGGCTCAAATACAAATGGCCTTGGGCCCAAACATACAAAACATAATATGTCCAACTAGCGAACAATTATATAATCAAAATACAAAATACAAATACGAAAGACTAATCTTTAAATGGGCCTTAAAGAGGTTGTCGACATAGATCTGGACAAGGAGCAAATCTTCTCCGTCAGTCTTGTAGAAAAGGGTACAAACCACAGTCCCTTGTTTGAAGACACTATGCATAAGATAGTCAGCAAGCATGTCGTACCAAGCTCTCGGAGCTTGTTGTAGACCATAAAGAGCCTTGTTTAAGAGGTAAACACGGTCTGGATAGTCCGGATCTTCAAAACAAGGAGGCTGTTTCACAAATACCTAATCTTAATTAACTAAGATTAATCTTAAAATGGGCCTTACAGTCTCCCTCTTGTCTTTGGTATTTGTTTTGTTAGCTTTAGTCTTCAGTCGGACTCGGACTCATACTCAGACAACTCGTGATCATCAAATGGTTGTTTTTCAACAAGTAGACAAATAAACTTGTTGAACTTGCCCACAATGGTATCAATATTGTCCCTGCGCACATATTTAATGGTGCACGAAGGAGATCCATGCAGCTTGAGCAGATATTCCTTTCCAAAACCCGATAGTTCATGCTCATCAAAGAATCTGAGGTGATGCATACTTCTGCAATGAATGGTCACCTCACGCGTGTCATTGTCAAATTCCCAAGAGATGAAGTCGTAGAGAAAGTTGTCATCAAACGACATCCCATTCATGATAGGCTCTCCATGGTCTTCAGTCATCTTGTATCTACATCCTTTCATTGGCTTGTTGGTGATCGGATTGATTTCAGTTGACTTGTATGCTCTTCCTGGATTGAGAGCAAATTCTGGATAACCTTTCCTCCATCCATGCTTGAGAAAATGCTTGAACCATCTTTGCAAAGTTTCTTTCTCCTCTCCTCCACCAACTTCCCGTCTGAAGTGGTTCATATTAAGAACGGACAATATGTTCATATCTTCATAGGACAAATATGTGAGATCGCCTTTAGCACATCGGGTAGACCATATTCCGCTATCTTTATGCCATTTGGCATAGAGGATAAGATCAGCATCATCCTACGACTTCGACCTCCATCTTAAGCTAGCCATGTGGCTTACACATTAATGCTTGACGCACTTCTTTGATTTTCGTTGAGCAGGCTTGGCAGCTTGATTAGAAGCGGGTATTCGATCAGCATTTTCAACAGTCACCCTTTTCGGAGTATCCGAATTGGGTGAGTAGCTTATTCCATCATCACTATCAGCCTTATTTTCTTCCACGGATTCTTGAACAGGTGAGTCGGTGCCTACAAAAGAGTAAACATTAAATAAAAAGGCAATTTTAGGTTCAACAACAGCTTCCATCTCACGCGTCTTTTTAGCCTCCTGCGTCGGTTCATCATCTCCCGCCTTATTATCAATATCATCACCATTACCACCATCACCACCATGAGGTTCATCAAAACTGTCATACTCGTGGTCATCATCATCATTGTTCTTTTCATCACCATCTTCCTCATCATCATCGTTGTCACCATCATTGCCATCACCACCATCATCTCCATCATCAGACTCATCATCGTCACCATCATCTCCACCACCACCTTTTTCTACTTGTTGTTGTGGAACATATTCAAATAGAGAAGTTGTGAACACAACACTAACTTGCTCAACCGTTATGGGAGCAACAAGTGGTGAACTTGTGGAACTGACCTGCTCGGTTGTAGCAGCAGTAGTAACCACAAGTTCAGTGCTGGCAATTGTTCTAACAACAACAACAGACTCATCAGCAACATCCTTTTCCCCAGAACCACCTTCACCAGTATCCTTTTAAGGTTCACCCGTGTATAGGAAACCGTACATGTTTCCTTGAGCTCTGGCCTTTTGTTTCTCTGCTCTGTCCTTAGCTCAGTTACATGGACAAACACTCAAAAGGTCTCCATTAAGTGTTCCTCAGGTTCTCCACATCCTTATCTGTCAACCGCATCACCTCCATGATTGCAAGGTACCGGTTGACCAAAGACTCATTAACGCGACCTTGTTCCACGCGTTGATCCTCCATTTCTCCTTCAAGATGCTCAATCATGTCATGCAGCCTCACGCTTTCACCCATTAACCTGTCAACATCCCTGTTGGTTCCACCTTCCAACAAACCAACTCTTGAGCCTAGTATCTTAAAATCAATCCACGCTTTATCAAATGTTGAGTCCAGTTCCCTCCTAAATTCGCTTGCAAAGGTAGAGGAGGAGGGAAGATCATTCTCCATCTTGGACACTCTTGATTCAGTTCTTTCAAGCCCATCGTGTTGTTCAACATTTCTTAAGAAATTTTAATCCGTCAACTTCTGTTGATTGTCAACTCTTCTTTGTAGATTATTTATCCAATCCTGCTGACTCCTAATAAAGGCTTGGTTAAGTTCTCGTTGTTCTTGTAGATCTGAAACACGATCAGCCAGAGCTTCTCGTTGTCGAGTGACTTCTTGATTTATAGCTTGTTGGTCTTTGATGAAATTGATCAACATAAGGTCTCGCTTGGCACGATATTCATTTGCATTCTCCAATGCCTTAATGTTATCGAGGACATGATCTCGAAACACTGGCGAATTCTTTGATTTCCCACTTGAGATTGGAGTGGCGGCTATCACTGGGCTTTTATGGGATGAGCGAGGCATAGTTAATATGGTTGAGTTTGGTGTGGTTGGTATGGGTAAGGTTAGGGACAGGGTTGGGAATGATGTGTTTAAGGCTAAGGGTAGGCTGGTTGGTGTGGTTGTGGTTTCTAAGGTGGATGTGGCGGTTTGGGTTTGGATGGATGATGTGAGTGTAGAGGACCAGAATGTTGTGCTTCTAATCGGTGAAGTGAATAGGTAGGTTGGGGAAGTAACGGTTGCAGTGTTCCTAGTGGAGGTTAAGGTTTCGGCTTGGGTGGTTGTTGGAATGTCATCGAACATAGATGGCATGGGTTCATCTAGTCGAGTTGGTGAGGTTTCGGGATAGGTGATGGGTTCGTCTATAAGGGATGGGGTTTTTTACTTGGGTTTGGTTTTGGTTTTGAGGATAATCCTAGGTTTTGTTTTTGTTTTGGCTTTGGGTGATGATTTGAGTTTGGTTTTGGATTTTGTTATGGGTGAGGTTGGGATTTGGGCCTTGGTAAATTTTATCTGTTTGGGTTTGTGGGCTTCTATAGTTTTGGCTAACGTGGTAGGAGATCCTATATATGGGTTAGGTAAAGTGGTGGTCTGTGGTGTGGTTGTTTATGTGGCTAAGGATTCACTCATCATCTTAGAAATCGAAGGAAAACTTACCTTAATGTGAGATACTATGGAAGGTGAAGACTTCGAGGAATAGATCTTTTAGAGGATTCTCCAGATTTCCTCTTTCCCTTATTGTGTTTCTTCTTCGATCTGCCTTCCACCATAACATCCACTTCCGGCTCTGTCTCATTTTCACCAGTCGGTTCATCAACAGGCTCATACTGTTCCTCCTCCTCATCATCACTTTCATCATGTCCATCATCATCATCTTCATGGTCATCACCACTGTCATTACCTTCTTCCTCGCCCTCAGTCTCCTCACTGTCAGTTTCAGTTTCAGCAAACTGACCAAACTTAACACCGGGCTCTTCACCTTTATACTTGTAAGTACTCCTCCCAGTAGGCTCAACAGAAGCCTTCATACCAAACTGTCAAATCACCTAAACATGGAATGAATCATCTTCTTCTATGGTATTTCCCTCTTCATCAACTTCATCCGTGTGGACATGTGTTGTGTGTCAGGATGCAGGTGATCCAATATCAACTGAATGAATATCGGATACTTCATTTTTTATTCTTGGCAAATACATTCATTTGAATATACTTGAAAAACAACCTTGAATAATTGTACTTCCTTTTCCGAGTCAGGCACAACATCTCTGCAACCCATTTTGCATTCAACTTATCAAAGCCACCCTTTTGAGAAGACAAACAGTTTACTGACATAAGAAATAGAAGTTTCCAGTAAACAGGCAGATATTTCTTCTCACAAGTAGACCACTTCACCTCATACCCAATTTCCTCCAAAAACTCACCAATATCTTCCTTTGTGAATGTAGTAAATGGGTAATTAGCATTGTCTTTTATCTGCAAGGACTTTCGGATAACCTCTTCTTTCACCACTACATCCAACCCATCTATCTTGGAGGTAATCTTAGAACTTCCCTTCTTTGATTTTTCCTTGTGCCAGAACTGTTTCACCCAAGAACTGTAAACTTCTGGATCAGAAGAGATGGCATAAGATAGTGGACATTCTAGTAATCCCTTGATCATAGATGTAAACATCTTATACTCTCTCTTTTTAGGGATTTCCAAAGAACAAGAGCTATTATGACCCTATAAGACACACAAGGAACATTAGTGTTGTTGATTGAGTATTAAGTTAACAAATATGTACAACAATAGACTAAAAGTAAATCAAATTTAAAGTAAGACTTTACAAAGTAATATACAAGATTTGGATATAAAACATAACACTGTCTAAGTATAGAGTATGCGAATCGAATGGGTGTGAAATTAAAAGAAAAGTCTAAGTGTCAAGTGATCGAATAGAAAAAGTTTGAATTATGTCTAACGTATGAGCAATCGAATCGAATAAGAAGATAATAACTCTTAAGAAAACATTAAATATAATCTAATCTAATGTTAGATCTGATTAAATCAAATTGTAAATTAATCTAAATCAATATTAAAAATTCTACAAGTGTTGATTTAGTGATTAGATTAGATTAGATTCGATCTGAATCAATTTTAAAAATTCTACAAGTGTTGATCATTTGAATCGAATTATTTTTTAATCGAATCGAATGACCATATTAGATCATTCAATTCGAATATAATTCTTAATCGATTAGAGTGTTCTTTAACTTTTGCATGCATTTCTGATTCTTTAATCGAATGGAGATTCGATTACTCATTACTTAGAAAGTTTTTGAGTAGTTAGTTCTCTTCTAATCGAATGGTTATTCGAATAGATGGTCCTTAGGAAATATTATGAGATTTTCCTTTCAAATCGAAAGTACATTTGATTATATGATACTTGCCAATTTCCAAGGTTGATAATATTCGAATCGAATAGCCGTTTGAATCAAATGATCATTCGAATCGAATTTCCATTCGAATACATTGTCCTTTAACATTTTCACAACACCATCTTTCTTATCGAATTCCCATTCAAATACATAAGCCCATTCGAATGCAATACCAATTCAAATGCAGAGGTCATTCCATTCAAATACAAACATCAAATATCCAGAACATCACAAACTCAGTCCATTAACATGTTTCTGGCTTCATGTTCATCCGTTATGAAGATTTGGGCAATATTTACTCATATTCAAACTCATTTGTGTTAATTAACCCCAAATATGTCCAAAAACCGTAAAAATTACAAAAACTATACAAAAATGGATAAAAACACATAGAGTCCTAATAATATCGACAATAGGATTATAACAACAAATATAAGAGAAATCAACATATGGAGACTCAATCATATAAGAACAGTTCCGTCAAGAAATGTTCTTGAGTTCCAGGAACAAAACATGAACTAAACATGAAAAATCTGTAATGCTGGGCACAACTCCATTTTGATATGATGATTAAGTGGATTATGAAAGAAAATTTTGTGTTTAATTTGATGATTTGGAAGATCTTAAAGGCTGTGGATATGGCGGTGGGGTTTGAAAGAAAAAAGAGAAAAAGTAAGAGAGAGAAAGAGTGGATAATATTTGTGTGAATAGAATGATAGATATTTTAGTTTAACCTATTTATAGGGTCAGCCTATCAAGTGATATGGACAAAATATCTCGAGTTATAAACGATTTTACACTCTCAATCCCCCAAAATTTGAAAATATTTACAAATTTAAACCCGCAAAATATTTACCCACTGAATCCAAAGAATTTAAATATATAGAAGATGTATTTTGTCGAAGCTTGTTGTAAAACATTACCCCTTTAAAAGTTTTAAAATAAAATTTAGAAATAAAGGTAAAACTAAAATTAAATTAAAATTAAAATAAAAATAAAAACAAAAGCAAAAATTAAAAAACTAAAATAATGCAAGTTAAAATAATTTTATGATGTAAATAAAAACAAAAGAAAAACATGAGAACAATATAATTTAAAGTAAAAATAAAATTAATATTATATTAATTATATTAATTTTAAACTTAATTAATTTACATAACTTTAGAGATACATGATTTTGGTGAGAAAGATCTCGACATGGAATCACATTATCTGTAATGTTCTAGATCACACTTCTATTTGGATATTATTATGCCAAGAACCCAAAGTCGATTGTAGATATATCTGTTCATTTTAAACTTAACAAGTATTTGGGTTTCACTATGATACGTTAAGGTATGAATTAGGCACAATACATATATGCCCCCTTGTCAATCTGACATGTTACAAACTCCATCATACCTCGAGCCTAGTTTGTGTTCATCACTATCACCCCGAATTGCCTCCGACCCCCTAATGATTGATCAAAACATTTTGAGCTTATTTAAACTTTTTGCAGAATTTTCTTTCAAACATTTTAAAGGTTGAACCATGGACTTACATGTCATCCGGACTTACAAGACTTCATTTAAAGTGTTTAGGACTTTCTTGTTTGCCCCACGTCACGTAGTTATAATATACCCCTTTTTGTTTGATAAATTATCAACATTTTTATTGTTGATTTTGAATACTTTTTGAGCATTTTGCAGTTTTTCTGCTCTAATAATTTTTGATTTTTCAATATTTGAATATAAAGAAAGAAATAATTTTTATTGTGACCAATCACTAAAGGGCTCGTGTATGACTAACTAATAACAATTTTGCCTCAATCGATATGACTTATTTTGGAGTCGATAACCGCTTCATGAGAGTGTAACCACTAGCATAGGCGAGTATTAAAGTTTAGTTCATTGTGAACTTACTCATTTGTCAAGCCTATCTACACATTAAGCTATGATCTTGTTGGCTTTTGATCTACTCTTTTCATGTTCTATGATCATTAAAGACAAATTCTTATCATATTCAAAGGTCGGATCAATTTCTCAAAAAATTTTCTTAATTTAAATTATTCGACTCCCTCTAAACAGGAGCTCCATCTAGACGAGAGAATATATTTTGAAGCTTTTTCTGAAAATATATCTGATTAATAAGGTAAAATATAAAGTATTTTTGGTAAGTTAGGTGACTCAATTTTTGTTTTTTTACTAAAAATCTTTTTGGTGAGTTAAACTTAAATCTTTTCCTCCTTTTAAATGTAAGGCCGCTTACCGGTGCCCTATATCGGACGTTGGATTTACTCATTAACATAGTTATAAATATCAAAGTTAATTAGAACTTTACGCGTAATATAAAAACTTCAAACCAATATATTACATAACCATCAATTCTTGTCTTAACGAGCATTCAAATTGTTTAAAAATAAAACATTTTCTTTTAAATAACATTAAAATTTCCTTGAGATGCCTATATCTTCAATTCCATGCCATGTGTTTCCCCTCAAGCGAGCTGCCTCATTCTACTCACATGCATGCATACTAAAAGTCAGCTACGCTGAGTGAGTTCTAGTTAATCATACAACATACTATCAGTACACATACTTGCACACATGCCCGAAGGTGTGTACATCATTCATACTTTACTTTACATTCATAACTATCCATACTACTTAAAGAGCCTTCCGCTCTATAGCCTCACAAATATTATAAGGGTCTGGTCCCTAACATAACAGATTTTATTAGGGTCTGGTCCCTACCCTCACAGATATTATAAGGGTCTGGTCTATATCCTCACAGATATTATTAAGGTCTGGTCCCTATCCCCACAATATTAGGGTCTAGTCCCTTTGTTTCGTACAACTGTACCATACCTGTCTTTACATACTTTCCTTAACAATACATGCAATATCCGAAGATCGTTCACGTACTATCAACATAACATAAATACATCATTCATACATCATATATAACAATCGTATCTTTAACCACCTCCTAGCGGTACATGCAATATCGGAAGATCGTTCACGCACCGTCAAGCAATCATCATACATGAATCATACAAGGCATACACTTACCATTTAAGGTAAGTGTATTAACTATCACATCGAGTATGCACACAACCCCGAAAATATAACAAAAAGGTGGGGCTAGAAACTCACCTGAACTCGGTTACGTTCACCGTTTATGGTTATCCATTTATTGAGCTATTCACGACTAACTGTATAACAATTATACGTATCAGTTTTACTATCACTACCCATATCATATTTCTAGTTTAATTATTACCCTTGACGAACGGGGGTCCGGGGGTAGCGCCCCTGGCAGCGGGGTTCTAGGGGCGGCAGCCGCTAGCGGGTCTGCCCTGGCTGGGGTTGAGCTCTCAATATTTTATTAGGATTTCATTAGGATTTCATTAAATGTCCTAACATATTTTCCATTAGGATTTCATGATAATATATTATTGTTAACCTCCCAATCCTTTAAGGTATCTTTTATAAATTAATAAAGTCCAAGGGCTATTTTGTAATTAAATCATTCGTTTTCTAAGTCCAGGGACTGTTCTGTCATTTTATCAAATTTCTAGTTCGTTACTTGGTTCTTAACGAATTTGGGTTCACAATGAATGACCCATTCGTCACTTTAAACCGAATTGGACCTTTTAACGAACTGGTCCTTTGACGAATTGGACCTTATACGAACTGGTCCTTTGACGAATTGAACTTCATAGCGAATTTACCCCTCTATAACGAATTGAACCTTCGAACTTGTATCTCCTTTTAACGAATGGTCATAAAGAATTGGGGTTAATTCGTTATATTTTCCTTAACGAATTTGGATACGAACTAAGGCTAGTTCGTTAAGCTTCCGTTAACGAATCAACCTGACGAATTACCTCTAGTTCGTTAACTCTCCGTTAAGGAATTAGGGTTAGGTCAGAGAATGTCAGAAACATTCTCTGACATGCTAACCTCGTACCCGCCGCCTTTCCGGCGCCGTCTTTATAGCACCATCACCGCCGAAAAAACATGTTTTTGCACCGTCTTCACCGTTTTTCGACCCGTTCAATCCAGATCTGAGCTAGGGTGACCCCTAGGCTCATCTTATGCTCAGTTCATACCCGATTCCACCCGGATCTCGTGACTTTAACGGTTTAAAGGTGTCGGCTTGTCGTTTCGTGACTACATCTAACGGGTTTGAGTTATCATACTATCATTACCTTGGATCGGGATCGGTTTTCCTTCTTGGTTCGGCTAGAGAAAGGAGAGAAACTAGAGAGAGAGCTTAAGTGTGTGTGTTGGGTGGTGTATGGAATATGTGTAAATGAATGAATTAATTAGTAATTAAGGTTTATATATTATGGATCATGGGCTTAAGCTCATGGTCTTCCTTCTTTCCTTCTTAATCCAAGTCCATAACCCATATCCATTTAACCCTACACTAGCCAGACTCATAATAACTCATTTTTTCATTTTATTAACCGAAATGAGAAAACGATATGTTACATTAACATTGTGACATATAAAATTATTTGCAACTTTAAACCCAAAAAGATAAAAAAAAAAACACATTAAGAAAAATAAAGTAAAAACAAACTAAGAAAAATAAAAAAAATTTACAAATAGAACTAGTAATAAAATAAAGTATAACAAATGAAAATTAAAACAAACGAAAATTAAAACGAAATTTGAAATAAAGTAAAACTAAAAAAAAAATTAAACTAACTTAATTTTGAACAAAAGGATCATGCCTAGAGACTTAAAAAAGAAACAAAAATCGGGCACGATTAAAGGCTTTTGTAAAAAGGTCTACAAAGTTTTCATTAGTGTCGATCCTTTCAATAGTGACAAGTTTCTGGTCATAACAATCTCGAATGAGGTGCATTCGGATGTCAATGTGTTTTGTGTTTGTGTGTTGGACCGGGTTTTTGACAATACAAACCGCTACTTCATTATCACACTTAATGGGGGTGTTAAAGAAATTCAAACCGTAATCCAACGGCTGATGCTGGATCCATATCACTTGTGAACAACAAGCTGAGGCAGCAATGTATTCTACTTCAGCAGTGGAGGTGGACACGGTGACTTGCTTCTTGCACTACCAGGAGATCAACCTATCACCCAAGAATTGACACCTCCCGATGGTGATTTTCGATCAAGATTGCAACCCCCATAATCACTGTCAGTGTAAGCATGGAGCACCATAGGAGAATCTTTGGGATACCAAAGACCTAAGCAAGGCTTTTCCTTAAGGTGCCGAAATACGCTTTACAACAGTTAGGTAGGATTCTTTTGGATTACATTGATATTTGCAACACAGACACACAGGGAACATAATTTCCGGCCTACTGGTAGTGAGATACATCAGGGAGTCGATCATAGATCTGTAAAGAGGTTGATCAACTGGAGTTCCCGTTGGATCTAGAGCAAGCACAGGTCTGGTAGCAATCGGAGTGAGAAAAGGAGAGGAGTCTTTGATCCCAAACTTTTGGACGATGTCTCGAACATACTTTTCTTAATGAATTAAAATTCCGTCCTCTTTTTGTTCAACTTGAAGACCCAAGAAGAAAGTCATCTCTCCTAACGAGCTCATCTCAAACCGTCTTTACATGACCTCCGCAAACTCTCTACACAGTTTATCAGATGTAGATCCAAAGATGATGTCATCAACATACACTAGGACCAAGATTTGATCACCCTTGACCTTCTTGATAAAGAGCGTTTGATCGATAACTCCTATTCTACAACCATTCTTTAGCAAATGTTCACCTAAGGTAGCATACCAAGCACGAGGTGCCTGGTGAAGGCCATAGAGATATTTATCAAGACGGTAAACGTATATCTCCTCCTTCACCTTACCATACAAGAAAGAAGTCTTCACGTCCATTTGATACACTTTAAAATTCATGTACGAGGCATAGGCCAAGAAGAGACGAATTGCCTCGAGCCTAGCTACAAGTGCATATGTTTCATCATAATCAAGACCTTCATGTTGAGAAAAACCTTGCACAACCACTCTTGCTTTGTTTCTTGTAATAACCCCTTATCATCTTTCTTGTTTCTAAAAACCCATCTAGTCCCAATTGGTTTCTTGTTGGGTGGCATCTTGACTAGTCTCCAAACATGAAGTTTCTTGAACTGCAACAGCTCCTCTTGCATAGCTTCAACCTACGAGTTTTCTTTCAGGGCCATCTTGTAGTCCTTCGACTCAACCTGTGAAATAAAACATGCAAAAAGACATCTGTTAATAGTACCAGATTTACATCTTGTTTGGATCCCAGTAGATGGAGATCCTATGATGTTCTCTGTGGGTTGACGTCGATGAATGGGTAACTGAGGAATATCTTCATCAATGGTGATCGATTCAGCTTGAAGATTGATAATCTATCTCTGATGTTCTAGAAAATGCTTTAAAATTGGTATTCGAATAGAGTGGTGGTTCGATTCGAATGGACAAACGATTCGAATACGTATTCGATTCGAATAGGATGTTTGATTCGAATGAAGTTGTACTTTAGGAAGGTACAGTATGTACTTTACTACCACCTTTTACAAGATATCCCTTTTGATAAATGTCACTTCTATCAACTTTGACCCTTTATGGATCTTCACCAACACCAATGTTTTCACACTTTTAAACACCACTTTATGAAGATCTTTAACCTCTTTCCCCAAATACTTTCACTTTTCTAACACAAACTTTGAATATTTGAAGCTTGAATACACCTTTTATGAACTTTTGAGAACTTTTCTTTAATCTTTATGAACCCGAACCCACAAATTTTCTTAACAAAATCTGTCTTTTGAGACAAACAAGATTAAAATCCAAGGTTGTTACCCAATATTTACAACTAGTAGATCCCGAAAGCTCTAATACCAATTTTAGGTCCCTTGACCGGATCTATCAACACACACAACTATTACTCGTTATCTTGGATAAAACTCTACACTAGTTGGCAGAAACAACTAGTTAGGACCGAGATCTCGGATCTTGTTTAATGTTAATTATTGTTGTGAGAAAGAGAGAGATAAGAGAGAGTTTGAGTTGTTGAAGATAAGGTTTTGTAAAAGGTTGTTTAGTGTATGAGTTACACACTCTATATATAGTGTGTAACTTCATACACCCATTATATATTATTATCGGCCCAATGGGCTCAAATACAAATGGCCTTGGGCCCAAACATACAAAACATAATAAGTCTAACTAGCTAACAATTACATAATAAAAATACGAAATACAAATACGAAAGACTAATTTTAAATGGGCCTTACAAAGGTTGTCGACATAGATCTGGACAAGGAGCAAATCTTCTCCGTCAGTCTTGTAGAAAAGGGTACAATCCACACTCCCTCCTTTGAAGACACTATGCGTAAGATAGTCAGCAAGTGTGTCGTACCAAGCTCCCGGGGCTTGTCGTAGACCATAAAGAGCCTTGTTTAAGCGGTAAACACGGTTTGGATAGTCCGGATCTTCAAAACAAGGAGGCTGTTTCACGAAAACCTCTTCGTGAATTTCCCCATTAAGAAAGCACTCTTAACGTCCATTTTATAAAATTTAATGTTCTTGAATACCCATTTAGTCGGGATAGGTTTCTTAACCCGATCAGGTTTATCATTGAGATCCCAAACGTGCTTCTACCTATGACCAATCTTCAAGCGCCATACGAACACTTTTCGGTTCCATTTGAGAAAGAAATCCAGTGTATTTCGCAAGTTTCATGATTCCTGATGAATGCATATCGGCATACACACACAATATGTTAGAATCACTTGCACTATCAATCTGATGAGAGTCTGAACACTTACTTCGAGATCACCAATGATGTTGTCTAGAGGATGATACGTGTGAATCCGAAGTGTCGGATTCTTAGGTACAACAACGTGTTTACTTAAGTTAGTTAGATTCTCTTCATGAGATGATTCTCCAACCTCATGATTATCAGTAAACGGTATTGAAGAGGAATCAAGAAAATGACCATCATCTGATGATATAGAAATAACATCAGAAGTATCAGGATGATCATGTTGAACGGCATCACTATAATTAGAAGTTCTCGGTGTGGAAAAAATTTGATCTTATAAGTCAGCAAGCACCAAGTCTTCATAGGAGATCAATATGGGAGTAAAAGAATTAAATGAACTCTCATAATAGAACATCCAATCAGGACCTTGCCAGCAGGAGGTGTTGTGTATCGTTGGCATTCAACATGGTACCATTCTTCAACATAACCCGAAGAGAAATTGAAGACTTGTTTCTTAGGCGACGCGTAGCCCAAAAATTAACCCCAAATAGCCTTCTCCTCGAATTTTCCCGCATCACATTTTAACATCATGGAAGGACACCCAAAAGGATCTAAGAACTTTAAGTTAGGTTTGCGGTTATTAAAAAGGTCATAACTCATCTTTTGTAGCCTCTTAACCATCATAAAACGATTGACAGTGTAGCAAGTAGTGTTCACAGCCTCATTCCAAAATTGAACACGAAGCTTTGAATCTGCAAGAATTGTTGTTGCTGATTCAATCAATGTTCGATTCTTCCGTTCAGCAACACCGTTCTGTTGAGGTACGTATGGAGCACTATATTCTCGATGGATTCCTTTTTTATTACAAAAGAAGTTTAATATAGTATTTTGGAACGTAACATTATCACCCCAAATACGTATCACCTTGTGTTTGTAAAGTGATTCAATCTTTGTGATTAAGTTCTGGACAAGAACCGGTGTCTGATCTTTAGAACTCATAAATAACACCCACGAGTACCTCGAATATTCATCGGTGACAACTAAAAAGTATCAATCTCCAGCAATACTTTCATGATTCATAAGACCAAAAAAATCCATATGAAGTCTTTCCAGTGGAGTATCAATGGAATTAAATAACTTCGTCATGTGCGACTTCTTCTTATGTTTGTGCTTTTTGCATGAAACACAGTGATCTGTCAACTTGAAATGTTTTAGGGAAACCCCTTCTACCAAATCATTTGCCATCAGACAGTTCATCTTTCTGAAATTAATGTGACCCATACGCCTATGCCACAGAATCTATTCTTTCTCATTTTCCTGAGAGACAAAACACGTTTCAACAGATGTAGAAGTCGATACTTTAGTACTCATATACAGTATATAAATACCATTCGACTGAGGAGACCGCATAACAACCATGTCTTTTGGAATGACATATCTTTGTGTGAGTATCATGCACTCCTTGTCGGTAAACACGGTGAAGTCTTTTTTATCACAGGCCTGAGATACACTCAGCAAATTGTGATCCACCTTGTCACAATAATTTACTTTTTCAAAAGTAATACTACCGTTTGGCACATCCAGTTCTTTTGTTTACATGCCCTTGAATTACCTTCAAATGCTACATAACCCCTTGTATATATTCACATTGGTTAGTAGATCAATATTGTTGGTGATGTGATGAGAGAATCCACTACCCATGATCCAATTTTCAACTGATATAGTCTTGGATAATCTTTGCACATACAAGAAACATGATTAGACCAAAAAGGCAGCCCAGGCCTTAGTCTTGGGCACCTCCTTCATTACAACAGAAGATTTAATCAACAGAATCCAAATGTGGTTTAGGTGCTTGTGAAAATGTCACTGGTTTCTTAGATTTTCGTCTCAGATACGCGTCTTGAATGACGTTTGTGTTCACATTTTTGCAAATAGGTTGTGTTGGAACAAACAATTTGGTTTTAATTAAACTAACGTTTCATTAACATGAACCACCTTGCATGGATTCACATTCTGATACAAAATCTAAGTCTCGTCAACTTGAGACACTAGTCTTTTAAGAATTTTCTTTACCACGGGAAAAGGAAATAAAAAATTAATAAATTAATAAAATAATAAACGCTCGATTAAAGCGATATATTTTCTTGATAAAATATCCCGAACATAATCGGGTCGGGTAAAGGATATAAATATTAATCGGAGAATCCGAGTTGTTACAGTAAGTTCACTCATAGAAATTTTACCACTCACAAAATTTTCATATGAATTCATGAAAGCACTAAGAAAAGCAAACTGTTGTTCGGCTTCTTTCATATTCACATTTGGTGGTTTAGTAAAGACATTACTAGCACCAGCTGATCCACCAAACTTTGTATTTGAACCAAACCCCATGAAAAAAACATTTGGCATTGGTTCGTTAAATGTAAACGTCACATCTTGAGAAGTTTGAGAAAGGAAAACATTTATTGGGGCTAATGCTACTCAATGGTAAAGATCTTCCATATAATGTTGGATCTTGGTTTTCTTTTGAAGACTTTTGACACCTCATATCATACTTTCTTCAATTTTCTGCATAAACTCCATAAAAGTTAGGTCTTCATTCTTGAAGATATTTTTTCCTTCAGCACAAGCAGAAAAGTTGAATAAGAACCCGGTATAGCATTCTTAACAGTGTCAATCTTATCTAATTCATTTAGTTCCATTTTCAGTTTATTCACATCATCAATCAGATGATTAAACTTAGTCAGCATCTCCTCAAATATCTCTCCTTTCAACAAATTAAAGTTTCTGAATTGGAACATTAATATAACTTTCTTGCTCTCTTCTGTATTTCCCATGCTTTTCATCTTGATGTGTTGAAACGAAGATTCACATATCTTAATACTTCCCACCTGGTGGAAAACATTATCTGGTAAAGCCATTGTCAAAGTAAAATATGCTTTGGTTTCGATTTCTAATACTTTTTTCTCTTCCTGAGTATAAGCATTAAAAGCTTCAGGTTCAAATCCAGTAGTTCCATTGAAAGGACCCGGTCCTGGTTCCCTACTTTAACGTTGAATTTATTCACAAACATAGTTCTAAATATCATAGTGAATTAAATCTTTCACGGAATAGATAAATGTCAACCATTCGTTACATAAGTCTTAAAATTTAAACAATATAAAACATGTATTTAAGTTCAAACATGATAAAATTACATCAAATACCCAATTTTCATTAAATATTTAATTAATAATTATATACTAGGTAAGCATCATTCGCTATCTCATTCGTTATGACAAATTGTTCTATTCGTTATAGCGAATGGTTTGACCGGAGTCTTATCGAAACGAATAAGTGGATCACGAATGAATATGACCATTCATGACTTCTATAAAACTAATGAGAGGCTTATTCGTTACAAGTGCACATGAGTGTATCTTATAACGAATGGTTTATTTCGTTGTCTCATCATGACAAAAGAATGGATAGCATGTGAGTAAGATCATGTGTGACTTCTTTGTGATGAATGAGAGGTTCATTCGTTATAAGAGCGCACAAATGTATCTTATTCATTATGACTGTACAACGAATGACCAGACATTCACTTATCATAACGAATAAGCATAAGTATTATCCAACTTTGACCTGATTTGTCAAAGTCAAAAATGGTAATAACTTCAAACAATCAACAGGAACCAGATTTGTGATTACACCATGAATCAAGAAGAAATAACACAAAATTTGCATCATTAGGCTCGCATGCACAACGCCTATGAACCCCCATCAACCAAACACCTAAACATTCCGTATTCATGGTACATCTGATCGATATATACATCTGATTCGATATACGATCAATTAACCTATCAAACGTTAACGAATTCCAACAAGAATCATTGCGTTTGATTCGTTTTTATCATTTATATAGATCTAGGAATACTAAATAAGCCTAGCATAAATGAGCAAGTTTTATTTATAAAACATGCCTTAGACGAATCGGTTTTACGAACACGGTCTAGTCTTGGTGTATGTCTTGCTTATCAGGATGCTCTAACACCCACGAGCTCGGGTCTTTTCTTCGATTCTTGGTTCGAGATGAAGGAGTGTGTTTGTGTGTGTTTTTGAGAGTGTATGGAGGCTAGAGTATAAGAATGAGGGTTTTAGGAGGTTTAAGGGATTTATATACCCTTAAGACCATGGACCTAAGGCCCATCACCATCCCTAATTCCATCTTTTAAATGTCCAATCCCACACTCTAATATTTCATTTATCTAAACTAAATGACGACACATATTAAATAAATGAAAATTCTTTTATTATTATTATTATCGAAAGTAGGATGTTACATGCATCAGCAATTAGAAGAGAAATATACACATCATCAAGACATCTCGAACAATCAAGATGAACGGATCGTAAATGTGCTTGGAATCTTGGTTCGCATTTAGCAAAGTCGCTGAATTTCATTAATCGGGGACATTTGGAATGTGAACTGATTTCAGCGTCTAAGTGAAGCATCTGTTGCATCAACATATTTTGAGATGATAAAGCATAAAAGCCAGCCATTTCAAAAATATGGGTTAAATTATCAACAAATTTAAGTTTAGGTTAAAAATGTCCAAGTTTAAAAACTTAAGGGTGCAAAATGTAACTTTTAGTAACAAACGGGTAAGAATTGTAACAAATGAGTTGAAAATGATAAAAGATGGTGAAAAGTAACACGAATGAGGTTATAAGTTCATGCTAACAAATGGTATCATGAATCAAGTAATTACGAATGACACCATAGTTATAAGTTCTCACGAATGACTATAACGAATGATGATTCACTGGTAACGAATCAGCACACGAACGATCAAACAAATAACATAACGGATGGCATGACGGATAGCATAATGGATGAAGTAAAGAATAGGGTAACGGATGAGGATAGAAAATCAGTCTATCATGAATGTGTTTGTTGGGTCTATACCTGATGGTTTGTACTTAGTTGGTCATGGGTTTGGGTTTTGTATGTAAACTTTAATCCTTTATGGATCTCGATGGGCTTTGGGCTAGTTGTTGGGCTTAGGTGTTGACTACCCTATATATATAGAACATGTTGTATAGGGTTACGGGTTGTTCATTTTGTGGTTTTGGCCGTCTAATTTTGTTAGACGAGTATTATAAGCATAGTGCTTAAGCACCCGACGTTAATAATAACGTGCGTTTTGAAGCATTCCTTGGTGCTCATCGTGTTCTTGTTATTTGTTCTTGAATCATCTTGTTTTGGATTTCTGCACCAACATCAAGATCAGTTTGTATCATATTGAAAGATCCTCCACAGGAAATACAATTGGTATCAGAACCTAAGACCTTTTCAGGCTCGTTATTGTGATATCAGGGATTCAAGATCTTGGTACCTTGGTGATTCGGTTGTTTTTACGGTGAATAGTTGATCAGAGAAGAGAGTTTTATTTTTCGTGAAAGATTGGTTTTTGGCTTGGAAACAAATAAAATCCCATAATTCTCGGAAGTTAGTTGCAATTGAAATCCTACTGATTTTCTTGTTTTCGGCAAAAACAATCTGTTCTCGGTAGATTTTCATTGTTTTCGGCCAGACATAATAAACAAAACAAGAGTTTTCGACTTAAAATTAGTGTTTTCGGTCAAGTTTACTTGTTCTCGGCCAAAGACTAGTGTTTTCTGTAAAACGTTTGAGTTCTTGGTCAACGGTCTGAGTTCTTGGTCAACTTTCTGGAATTCTCGGTCAACCCTGGTTCTCGGTCAACGCAATCAGTGAAATTATTTGGGCCAGCTCCATCTGTTTTGGGCCTTATGTGTTCGACTTTTGAGCCTTTGGACCTTATTTACTGTCGGACTAATTTAATCAAAATGGATCAACTAATCAATAACAATGTGTCATCAAATTCTTCACTCCATCAAGAACTGGATTCCATAATGGAGACCACTACTCGCATGCCCCGTCTACTGTCTCATCAGGGGTTTAGTGAGTGTAAGTTTCATTTCGAGAAGTATGTTAAGATGAAATATGCCACAATATGGAGAAGTATAGTCAGGGGTCCCCAAGTCATCACTTACCAACATGAGAACTCTACTAAAGTTTCTAAGAAGCCTATTGCAATGTATGATGATGATGATTTTGCTAAAGTAGAAAAGGAAGAAAAGGCACTCTCAACTCTGATTATGGCACTCTCACCGGAGATTGCCCTGGGTTTTAGAGAACTGCAATCTACTAAGGCACTATGGGAAGCACTGATTGAGGTGTATGAAGGGAATGAAGATATGAGGAGGAGTCGTCAAGATCTTCTGCGACAAAAATTAAATATGTTCAATCATTTTTGTGAGAATCGTTAGACACTCAGCTTCAGAGGTTCATTTCCCTTGTGACAGAGATGAGATCTGCAAGCATCTATCTAGCCACTGCTGAAATAAACAATAAATTGGTGAATTTACTGCCTAAAAGTTGGGATATGAATGTTGTAGTTATCAAGATGACAAAGGATCTCAACAGATTGTCAATATCCGAGATGATGGCTATCATTAAGGCATATGACATGGATGACAAACAACGGGCTATAAACCACGCAAACTCCTACAGTGCAGATGGTTACAATGTTGCTACCAATAATGCACTCATCTCTAAAGACAGCTTCTCAATGTTCAAGACTACTTAGGGGCAACAACAACTTCTACCTTAAAGCAACTTTCAAATGTTTAAATGCACTCAGAGTCCTTCATCCTCGGCCTCACCACAACCAGCTCCAGTCTTTTTCACGTCTGCTCAATCTTCTGTGGCTAATGTTAAACCCCAATCATCTGGTGTTACTCCTTGTCAGAACTCCAGTCAGATTCCCGCTATTCCAAAGGAAACTCAAGAGAATACTGCTCTAATGGCGGGATTCATGAATTGCTACAACGCATTCCTTGCTGGAGATTTGGTTCAACCTGTGGTTGCTGCTGAACTTGATTAAATTCATCCAGATGATGTAGAGGAAATTATTGGGTTTTAACAAGATTATAAAAGCCATACAAACCCATTTATATGAAAAAACGTAGCGGATTAATTGGTTTAAAATCTTGTTGTATTGAGTAATATAAAACCAGTTTTATATGTAAAAAACGCAGCGGATTAATTTGCATGCATACAAAACAACATCCACAGGGGTTTTATGTAATACAACCTTTCAAGATGCAAGAAAGATGAAGGAGATGATGGTTTGAATAGCAAGCCTTCAATGGAGAAGTGCCTCAAGCTTGTATACCCTCCAAGCCTTCAACAAACACCTTGTATGCTAGGATTTGTACTTAGAAAGTCTCTCCTTGTTCTTCTTCTTCCTATGGCTGAAATCAAAGGAGGAGAGAAAGAGAGAGTTCTTGTGTGTGTGAGAGAGAAAGTGTTGTTGATAATAACACTTGACCAACTAGAATGAATGCATGTCCTTGTAAATAACAAAACAATAAAGGGATGAAAGAGGGGGGGGGGGGGAAGGGGGCGGCCCACCCTTTGTTTCCCACCAACAATTTCAAATCTTCAAGTATTATTATTTGTTATACCTTGCTTGTATGTTAAAAGAATCATTAACTAGCAAGGTATGTGACGTGCATAATGTTATGTGCCTTTTCATGTTTGTTATTTAACCAATTTAAATAACAACATAAAATACTTTCTCTCATAATATAAATTATCCATATAACTTATATATTACACAAGTGCAAATATCTAGAAACCGATTTCTAAATATTCTAAGTGTTTGATATTTACTTTTAAATCATATCTTGAATAAATATCATGGTGTTTGTCTAGCTTATTATTGGGTATGACCCGACTTGGATCATAACGTACTAGCCACATCAACTCTAATATGTGTCTTGGGCAAACTGATTCCTACAATCTCCCACTTGCACAAGATACATAGAAGATTGATGCTAGTAGCAAATACCGCCTAACAACAGTTTACTACTCCTAATACGTAGGATGAAGTGCCATTCAATAACATCATCCCTTTCAAGTCCCTTAATTAAAATGATTTAGGTGAATCTATCATTTATCATTTTGCCACAAATGCCATGTTAAATCCAGAGACACAGAGTGATCATTCTCTGTCAATTTAACTTTTCAGGCCTTAGACATTTAACTCTCAACGAAGAGGGACAAATCCCCTATTGACTACATACGTCTCTCACTATCATCTTGTACTACACTTGAGCTCAGCCTTATGTACTGACATGTTTCAGAGCAGCGAAGAACTAAGTCAAAGTATAATAGTCGATGAATATCAAGACCCAATATGCATCTCAGGTCGGAGGATTCTATGATGTTCGCCTTTACTTAAATTTACTTATGATCACAAATCACAAGGATTTCATGCAGTAAAATTGAGGGTGGGTCAGTCCAATATTTATCCCATAAATATCTATGAACCTTGGTATCAAACCCTTTCTCTATATTCATGCCTTATGAATATCCACCAATCCAAGTTCATAATAATCTTACCTTCATACTTGTTCCCACAAATATGAACGACTACAGACATTTAGAATAATTAACTTATTCATGGATTTAAACATGCTAAAATGGAACATATATCAAAAGTCACAATCATAAACCATAATCATATGAATGAGCCAAAATAACAATTGTTCTGATATCCAAATACAAAGTAGTTCAAATCCAATCACTAGAATATCGAAGTCCTAAGGCGCAAGTATGACCCTCATGCTTCGGCCTTTCAAGGAGCTTCATGGGTGGATCCGCAATGTTTTGATCAGTGCGAACGAATACATATCTTTCCCTTTTCAATTTCATCCCTTATGTAGTTAAATCTCCGCTCAATGTGTCTAGTCTTTTGATATGCATGAGGTTCCTTGATTTGAGCAATCGCACCTTCGTTGTCACAAAAGATTTCTAGAGGGTCCTGAATGGTACGGACTACCCCCAGATCGGCCACGAACTTTCAAATCCATGCAGCTTCTTGTGCTGCCAATGAGGCGGCGATGTATTCAGATTCAGTGGTGGACAATGCTACCACATCTTGTTTTGCGCTCTTCCAAGATATAGCACCATCATTTAGAACGAAGACATATCCCGATTGTGATCGAGAATCATCTCGATCAGTTTGGACACTCGCATCCGTGTAACCCTTTACAACGAGTTCCTCCTCACCAGAGCCATATATCAGAAACATATCCTTAGTTCTCCTAAGGTATTTCAATATGCTCTTAACTGCCATCCAATGGCTGGTTCCCAAATTTTGCTGGTATCTACTTGTCATGCTCAACGCGCATGACACATCTGGCCTGGTGCAAATCATGGCATACTTAATGGATCCTATAGCAGATGCATATGGGATTCCATTCATTTTGTCTTGCTCATCCTTTGAGCTTGGACATTGAGAAGCACTCAATGTTGTTCCTCTCTGAATAGGTACGAAACCTTTCTTAGAGTTGTCAATGTATGCACTTTGATTCATGCCTATCAACAGCCTCGATCTATCTCTATAGATCCTTATTCCTAGAATATAGGCGGCATCACCAAGATCCTTGATGGAAAAACAGCTTCCAAGCCAGGCTTTTACACCTTCCAACGTTGGAATGTCATTTCCAAATAGTAATATGTCATCGACATATAATACCAGAAATGTAATGATGCTCCCACTAGCCTTCTTATACACACAAGCTTCATCAGTGTTTTTGATGAATCCAAATTTCTTAACTTCATCATCAAAATGGTGATTCTAACTCCTAGATGCTTGTTTCAATCCATAGATTGATTTCTTCAACTTGCATACTTTATTAGGATGTTGTGGATCGACAAAACCTTCAGGCTGAACCATATAGACATCTTCTTCAAGGTATCCATTTAGAAAAAGCAGTTTTGACATCCATTTGCCATATCTCATAGTCATAATATGCAGCTATGGCAAACAATATCCTTATAGACTTTAACATCGCCACGGGCAAGAAAGTTTCATCATAATCAACCCCTTGAGTTTGAGTGAAACCCTTTGCTACAAGTCTAGCTTTATAAGTGTCCAAATTTCCATGCATATCAGTTTTCTTCTTGAAAACCCACTTACTTCCAACCAGTTTGGAATTAAGAGGTGGAGCAACCCGGTCCCATACTTGGTTATCATGCATGGATTGCATCTCAACGTTCATGGCTTCCAGCCATTTATCACAATCAGATTGTGACATTGCATCTCGGTATGTGGTTGGTTCGTCGGAATCCACCACATAGCATCCATCCATGAGAAATCCATATCTTTCAAGTGGGGTATTAATTCTACCAGATTTGCGAACGTTTTGTGTGGGTTGATCAACCAATTGATCATTACCAATGTAACACCCCCGCAACCGCAGCGGAAACGTAAACGGGATGCAACAGACACCTCTGATATCAACCACATTGTTTATAAAGAAAACTGAATGCATTAATATACTTCAAATTACATTATCTTGTATTTCATTACCGTCTAGGTGATACACACAACTTACAATACGATACATAATTCTATCTGTTATAATGTATCCTAACATCCCGCACACAAATCTTACACACATCAAGCACTTAGCACGTAAGCAATCACTTCATCTAAATTGTACCTGAAAAGCATGTGAGAAAACGGGTCAACTACGAATAGTTGGTGAGTTTCACAATTTTAGTAAACCATTATAAATCCATATCATAATATAATACTATCTGGGGACACTGTTAACCCAGTACTGTACTCACTCCGGGGACACTGTTAACCCAGAAACACATCCAATAACCTCTGGGGACACTGTTAACCCAGAAACAAATTTAATAACCTCTGGGGACACTATTAACCCAGAAACACATTTAATACCCTCTGGGGACACTGTTAACCCAGAAATACATTTAATAACCTCTGGGGACACTGCTAACCCAGAAATACATTTAATAACCTCTGGGGACACTGTTAACCCAGAACACTGTTTCGGGCCTTACAATATTAGCAACTCAGACAATTACCATCTTAATACATTACCGTACGATTCCCGTACAATAAACATTATATAAATACATTCATTTCCATGCGATCGGCATGTACTTAAACACTTTGATAAAAAAAACATGCTTTCCGCCCCGGGAAAATATTTAAAACAGTTCAGTAAAAAGGGGCTCGTGAAACTCACCTTAGCACATGCAAGCAGGTAACAACAATCAATATCAGTTAACTCGTCCAATCTGTAATATGATCCCTACGATCATTACTATACACTCAATATTAATATAACTTTAATCGTATCAACCGATACATCTGGGACACTGTTAACCCAGCACTGTACCCGTTCTGGGGGCAAGGTTAACCCAGAAACACTTTTCCGGACTCAGATTGCGATGTCGTTTAGAGTTCAACAGTCAATTCTTCTAATAGCTTGTTTTCCCCCCGTTTTGCGTGCCTAGCACGGTTATCAAATTTTATGTTTCAAAATGAGTTTGGTCACACACGACCCGAAAATCGTTGTTGACTGATAATTTAATTAAAGTGGTGAAATTAGTACTCGGTTTAGACGCCCCGATTGACCTCGGGACCCGTTTCCGTCTTTGGCGTACCGGAAACTGCTAAATCGGTTAAAAATACCCAAATCATCCGAATTATTTCCGGATGATTCATTTTTACTTGTTTAACTCAATTATATGAAAATAGTCCATTTTTAAGGTTTTTATACACCAGTCAGCTCGCTTAAGCGAACTTCACCGGTTTACGCGTTTTAACTTTAAAAGTTTGATAATTAGCACAAATACTTATCCGTTTACTCTCGGATCTTGAAATTTTGCACAAATCACTTTTTAACAGTGGGGAATTTTATTAAAATATTTCCAGAATTAATTTCTATATTTAAAATTTATTTATCTATTTTTAAACAACATTTAAACACTAAATATGTCGTAAATACCAAACGATCTTAGAAAAATCCCAATTTTTCCTGGATGTCCCCTGCCATCCACATAGTCCCCTGTAATTTTTCCAGAACCAGAATCTTCTTTTACATGCCATTTTCACCAAAACCGAGCTAGAAATCCCTAGAACTCGTTTAAAACCGAAAAACCTACATAGACTTCTCAACTGACCTCAAATTTTGTGTGTGACTTATACATGATATATAAAGCTTATCTGCAATTTTCCAGAATTTTCAAGATATTTAACTATTTTCACCATTTTTGGCCAAAACCGAGCATTAAATTCACCAAATATTCATCCTTTATCCAACAATTACCAAAAATTCACAGAACTCATATTTTCATGTGTTTAACACCTCTGTAAAATTTCATGACCTAACTCTAAACGACCAACAATCTGTCCAAAAACACATACACCGACATAAACCGAATATACCTTTCGTTTTCCGCCACTACAAGCTACAAACTCGTCTTTCCGCCTTATCTACCACTAAACACAGAGCCTACAAAAAACATACCACAATACCAAGCAAGTTACACTCACGATCAAGCCATTTCTCTCATGGTTTCGGTTATGATTCAAAAACAAAGATTTAAACCGTAAAAATTCGTTTTTGGTTCGTTTAACTCCTTTCTTGGACCAAGATCCCTTGTATAACCCGTATACATCACTTGATCACGCAAGAATCGGTTTTCATCTTTGAAACCTCATTTTCTTGCAAACAAACTCAAGAAACGAAGATGAACACGTGATTAACTCGACCTTTACCTCGGTTTTCTTGCTCCAAGTCTCGGGTTTTAGCTCATGAGATTTTGAGGAAGTGATGAAGATTGTTGATTGTTGTTTGAAAAAAGAAAAAAAAAAAAGAAAATAAAGGCCAAGAGGCCGATCGGAATCCCATAAAGGGTGGGGTGGGACCCACATATTCATTCTTGGCCACTCATTTGGATTTCCGTAATCTGGATAATGTTTTGGATAATCTGTTTCAGTTCGTTTTTCGGTTAAACGTTTAATTCGGCTTAAAACGAGGCTAAAACGGTCTTTTTCGTCTTAAAAATAAAATTTATATAAAACCGATTTAAAAACTTAAACCATGACATTTATTAACTTAAAACGTCATATTATTAGTTATTACGCATCTTTTTCGGCTTGATCGATCGTCTCTTGCTCGGTTTGGTATTAAAGGTTTCGTTTAACGTACCGACGTACTATTAAATCGAAATCCTTTTTCTGTGCTTTAATCCACTTATCCCGAAGTTTTAATACTTCGTAACATCACTAAATATCATATATCTCGTCTATAATTGAACCCTCGATTCATTCGGGTTTCAATAACTATCGATCGTTTGATCGCATATTCAATACGGTGAATTATATATTCACGTACAATCAATACAATGAACCATGTATTCTCGTATAATTACCATGGTAACTCATGTACCCGACATTACATATGACGTAACTAACGTCCTTCGGTTAGGGTATACCTGGTTTCGTCGGAATCGTTACATTCTCCCCCCGTTAAGAAATTTCGTCCTCGAAATTTTACACGCCTTCTATCCCCCATCGAGAGAAAGGTGGGGGTTTTTCCTTCAGAATTCACCCTCGTGTTACCAAGTATAATCTGGTCCTCGCTGTGAATTCCACTTAATCTTAATTAATAAAGCTTGGTATGTCCAAATGTTCAGTTTACCCGTCTACTATCTCTACGGAATTAGTTATGGTATCAAGCATGTCTTCTATGAGTACCTCTATTACTAGTACTTTCGTTGCCTCATCGCTTAGGCACTTTCAATCCGTGTACATGGCAAAATATCCTGTATAGTACTTAGCCCCTAGAGTACTTTAATCGATAAACTAAATGACCAACCATGGAGATAGTTCTCATGGGGTCCAATTTATTAGAAGCTATTTTCGGTTTTACCAAACCTCATATCACCTCTCTCTAAGGTGATGCCTTAAAATGCCTTGTCACCTCTATTCAGGGACAATGGTTTCCTTTGAACGTTGGCATAAACCCTTTGCCAATCACGCGCTGCTTTCAACTTGTCTTAAATATTATAAATCCGATTGGTTGTTTCTCGAATCAATTCAAATCTTATGGCTTGATTGACGCCCATTTTCAATTTAACAAATTGGTGATAATTACTTCACCCATAAAAAGCTTCAAGCTCTCGATGCTATCCTTCCCCGCCTTCCAATAATGGAAGTAGGATGACTATTTTGATCTGAGATAATTGAAAATGGCACTCCACGACGAGATACCATTTCATCATCAGGAATTTAGGCAAGAATTCATTGTAATTTATTCCCACTATCATTGGCGAATTTTCTGTCGTTGTGGCGTTCCCTAGGGTTTTCGGTGTGCAGCCTGATCTCTTGCATAACTCAATATTCACCAACACACGTAACCATATCTTTCTCCAAACTCGACCATTAATAAAAATCCTTTCAGATATCCGTATCATCAATAGTCAAATCCGATCCCGGATGTATGGATTATTTCGATCTATGCGCTTCATCAATGATTAATTCACGTAGGTCATGGAGGGTCGGGATCCAAACCCGATTTTTGAAGTAGAGAATTTAGTCCACGCGCTGTTCGAAATTCTCCTCATTGCCGTAAGATTCCTTCTTTTCAATTGTTCCTCTTTCAACGCCTCACATGGAGCGACTCGAATCAGGTTCGAAGGTTCGACTGGACTATCATCCCCAACACTCGCACTCGCAACGGCTTAACCCGATCTTTCTTACTCAAGGCATCGGCTATGACGTTAGCCTTGCCAGGGTGATAACGGATGTCACAGTCATAATCGCTTAACAACTCGACCCATCTTCGTTGCCTCATATTCAGTTCCTTCTGATCAAATATGTGCTGCAAACTTTTATGATCGGTGAAAATGGTGCACTTCGTATCGTAGAGACAATGTCTCCACATTTTAAGTGTGTAGATAACCGCTCCCAGTTCTAAGTCGTGAGTAGTGTAATTTTACTCGTGTACTTTTAACTGTCGGGAAGCATAGGCTATAACATTAATATACTGCGTCAACACGCATCCTAACCCTTTACGCGATTCGTCACAATACGCGACAAAACCATCGTCTCCATCGGGGAGACTTAAATTCGGCGCTTGGCACAATTTTAATGGTTTCTATCTTATTTGGATCTTTGTGAAATCTTTGTTGCTTTACAACATGACCAAGGGATTATGCCTTCTTTATTCAAAATCACATTTGAAAACTTCGCGTATAGCTCTTCTTGTTTTAACACTTCTACAATTTTCCTTAATCGTCGTTCGTGCTCTTCTTTACGTTGCGAATATATCAAAATATCATCAATGAATGTTATGACAAATTTGTCAAAGTAAGGTTTACAGACTCGATTCATGAGTTCCATGAATACTGCCTGCGCATTTACCGAATGGCATGAATAAGAATTCATAATGGCCGTAGCGAGTCCGCAACGCTGTTGCTAGCAACGTCCTCCTCTTGGATTTTTCATTTGGAGATAACTATATATAAGATCAATTTTCTAAAGATAAATCCCCCTTTGCAGTTGGTTAAACAGATCATTTACTTCGAAGAAGTGAATATCTATTCTTGATCGTCACTTTATTCAATTCTCCCTAATCAACACATATCCTAACACTTCCGTCCTTCATTTCCCAATTAAAACTGGTGCACCCCATGGTGACTAACTAGGTCGTATAAAATCTTATCCAACAATTCTTGCATTTCAGACGGTGTAAGTCGGTAGGGTGCTTTAGCAACAGGGCCAGCTTGAGGCATTAAATCGATTCTGAATTCGACCTGTCGGGTTGGCGGTAATCCAGGAAGTTTTTCTGGGAAAACTTGTGGAATTCGCGTATCATCGGGATATCTTCTATATGTTTTCTTTTAAATACTTTGGCAATCGCGTTTGTTAAAGTATACCACGTCTTCTTGTCGTAAATATTATAACACCTCAAGATGAGATTAGAGTGGTAACATAATACCGTACACTTTTCTCTGTATCTAATCGCTTCATCGTCCGAAGGAGAGCTTCTAATCATCTTCTTTTCATATTTGATTTCAGCTTCATGTTGAGTTAGCCAATCCATGTTAGCTGTTACGTCAAACTTCATAACTTTACTGGTCGTAGGTCGATAAGGAAGGATTAATCGTTCAGAATAATAGGGCAATTCCGAACAATTTAGTTAACCATTAGGGATTTACCGTTAGCGATTCTACAGTACAGGGTTCTATAGTTTCACTAATCGGTATCTTTCCAAGGGGCAGGAGATTAACAGGAATTAACTACTATCGACGACCGTAAAAATATCACTGGTGCCTATTGATTTTAAATTACAACATACTTAATACCACCTTGGGATCATGACGTGCTTCATTCGAATTACTCCCATAAGTACGGCTCCTTGCTTGATCAGAGGTTGATGCTTGTCATGAGGTTCGTCTTCCAACGACACCTTGGTTCAACCTTGGGCAATTTCTCTTGAAACGTTCTGTATTGCCGCATTCATAGCAAGTACCATTGTTTGGCATCCTTTGATTTCTTTGGATGGATGGTTATTGAAGCTGTTGGGTTCGGAGTGGTTGTACACGAATGGGTTGGGGTCGCCGGTTCACATGGCTTCAATTGGTTCTACAATTGGGGCATTACGTCCATCTTTACCACACCTGTGGCCTACTATCACTCGACATTCTTCTTCCTGCCGATAACCATATTTTCCACATTTAGGGAAGGACCTTTCATGCGGTTCATGTTTTCACACCAGAACTAGTCTTAGTATAATTCTGGTTTGTAGGACATATTTACTTATTCAAAAGCCCATCTTGCACTATACCTTTATCATTTCTCTTCTTCAACACTCGACGTCTCACCTAACGTCCTTCCAGTCCGCTTCCCATAGAGTCAAATATATCAATGCTGGCTTGTGACACAACCCTTCCGAAGGTTGTATGTTTTACAGGATTAACTATACTCGTTATCGATGGAGTTAGTCCCCGATATAGCGCTCACTTCGCTTAGTTTCAGGAGTAATTAGCCATGTTATCTGACATGACAATTCCTTCAAACGATTAGCGTGTTCTAAGTGATCAGCACACAACATTTCTATCTTCCATAGCTCAGTTTCCAACTCTGAACTCAATTACTCGAATAAAAGTGCTCTAGCACAAGAATTTTAAATTCTGACCATATCATCTGAGTAAAAATTTTCTAACTATAATTTTGTACCATCGTGTTCCATCACGACACAACATAATCTACCAACATATCTGTAGCATATTTCACTACACAATGTTTTAGACTCTTACCAATATCCTTAATCATTTCGATCTTTTCTATCCACTCGCTAATCTATTCCTCCCTTTACCATCAGTAACTATTAATGATTTCCTTACCACAAACAACAACATATCCTTCATACCGGATCTAATTCATTACGACTACTATTCATGTTTAGTTTATAACTAATACTTGTAGTTACAATAGTATCCGGTGGGACATTATCACTCTTAGTAATAACACTAAGAATTGAAATATTCATAATCATGTGATTGCTCGATCTATAAGTCTGCGATCACATTTGCATCAACACTAGCAGTGATCTGTGATACAACATTCGGTATCATCATCTGCTATCTTTGAGCAATCAACTGAATCATATCAATCTCCATCATTGGAGTTACTCTTTTTATGTCATTCTGCCGTACTCATCCCGTACGCAGTAATCAATACTAATCTCACCATATAACTCGTTACCAGCTCAATCATAACAACAGGTACACATACACACCAAATATTATCATATATATTACACATATCGGCATCTAGTATATATGTCCCACAAATATAATAACATATAGACTTAACCTGACGTCGGTTAACGTCTAAATATGGTTCATAACCCTTGTCACCATCTGACATATAGATCTTCTCAACAAAGATCAATGTTTAATATGCTTGATTTCAATATCCGTCTGCATGTCAGCATAACCGATACATGCTCACCGTGAGCACCAAATGATTACGTACCACGGAGTTATAATATCCGTGTCTATTTGTATATCCGGCATACACGGTATACCTCCTACGAACAAACAACCAACTATGCTATAATGATTCCAACACTTCTTTGTGTATAGGTAATCATTCTATTCGAGCATACATGGGTGTAAACATCTAACGGATGTAAGGATAACATAGGGAGTTGCAAGGTTCAAGGTAATTGCGTAACATGGGTTGCCTTCAAATATTATTAATTACTATTATGGGAAGCTCTACACTTGCTCAGTCAATGTCCTCAGGCGTTCTAGGTTTGCTAAAATCGGTAATTCTCGATCTGAAGTTGGTCTGTCTCATATGTTTGTGAGTGAGCAATACATATATATATATTTCAATATATTATTTTATTTTATTTTATTTATTTACTCCTTTACCTTAATGGAATAAGAATGGGGTCAGGTACAGGTCCATCCGTACGTGAGGGTCGGCGGTGCGGGTGAACACAGGGGGTTGTTAGGATATACGGTACCGGTGTTGGTAGGGTAAGGGATCTACTAATTTTTGGTTGGGAGTGACGGTTACTCAATATTTCTGATTAATGTCAAACGGGAGATTTAACTTGGTACTATCATAACTATGGCCCGATAAGTCGGACTTATCATCAACCGATGCTCTAGAAATTTCAGCATCCTCGGTACTTTTATTATTTCATCCCCCGGTTCCTTATCCGGGTCCTATTTCTCAATACTTGTACCCACAAGAACGCACATATATATATACACCTTAGCACGTATAAATAATATTATATACTTTACACATATGTTGCCATTTTTTACCTATTAATGTACCCAGTGACTTCCCCTGAATTCCCTCGTGCAGACAAGTCTGTTATTATGTTCCGGACCATAATAACTCACTTGTTCGACCGAGTTCATCCCGATACTCGTCACTATCTATTATTAGTTGATATTCAGATCCTATAATACTTGAGCTACTGGTTATATTTTAGGTATCTTTTAAAGACATCCTAATTCTTTTATAACCAATGGCTCTGATACCAAGTTCTGTAACACCCGCAACCGCAGCGGAAACGTAAACGGGATGCAACAGATACCTCTGATATCAACCACATTGTTTATAAAGAAAACTGAATGCATTAATATACTTCAAATTACATTATCTTGTATTTCATTACCGTCTAGGTGATACACACATCTTACAATACGATACATAATTCTATCTGTTATAATGTATCCTAACATCCCGCACACAAATCTTACACACATCAAGCACTTAGCACGTAAGCAATCACTTCATCTAAATTGTACCTGAAAAGCATGTGAGAAAACGGGTCAACTACGAATAGTTGGTGAGTTTCACAATTTTAGTAAACCATTATAAATCCATATCATAATATAATACTATCTGGGGACACTGTTAACCCAGTACTGTACTCACTCCGGGGACACTGTTAACCCAGAAACACATCCAATAACCTCTGGGGACACTGTTAACCCAGAAACACATTTAATAACCTCTGGGGACACTGTTAACCCAGAAACACATTTAATACCCTCTGGGGACACTGTTAACCCAGAAATACATTTAATAACCTCTGGGGACACTGTTAACCCAGAAATACATTTAATAACCTCTGGGGACACTGTTAACCCAGAACACTGTTTCGGGCCTTACAATATTAGCAACTCAGACAATTACCATCTTAATACATTACCGTACGATTCCCGTACAATAAACATTATATAAATACATTCATTTCCATGCGATCGGCATGTACTTAAACACTTTGATAAAAAAAACATGCTTTCCGCACGGGAAAATATTTAAAACAGTTCAGTAAAAAGGGGCTCGTGAAACTCACCTTAGCACATGCAAGCAGGTAACAACAATCAATATCAGTTAACCCGTCCAATCTGTAATATGATCCCTACGATCATTACTATACACTCAATATTAATATAACTTTAATCGTATCAACCGGTACATCTGGGGACACTGTTAACCCAGCACTGTACCCGTTCGGGGGGCAAGGTTAACCCAGAAACACTTTTCCGGACTCAGATTGCGATGTCGTTTAGAGTTCAACAGTCAATTCTTCTAATAGCTTGTTTTCCCCGTTTTGCGTGCCTAGCACGGTTATCAAATTTTATGTTTCAAAATGAGTTTGGTCACACACGACCCGAAAATCGTTGTTGACTGATAATTTAATTAAAGTGGTGAAATTAGTACTCGGTTTAGACGCCCCGATTGACCTCGGGACCCGTTTCCGTCTTTGGCGTACCGGTAACTGTTAAATCGGTTAAAAATACCCAAATCATCCGAATTATTTTCGGATGATTCATTTTTACTTGTTTAACTCAATTATATGAAAATAGTCCATTTTTAAGGTTTTTATACACCAGTCAGCTCGCTTAAGCGAACTTCACCGGTTTACGCGTTTTAACTTTAAAAGTTTGATAATTAGCACAAATACTTATCCGTTTACTCTCGGATCTTGAAATTTTGCACAAATCACTTTTTAACAGTGAGGAATTTTATTAAAATATTTCCAGAATTAATTTCTATATTTAAATTTATTTATCTATTTTTAAACACCATTTAAACACTAAATATGTCGTAAATACCAAACGATCTTAGAAAAATCCCAAATTTTTCCTGGATGTCCCCTGCCATCCACATAGTCCCCTGTAATTTTTCCAGAACCAAAATCTGCTTTTACATGCCATTTTCACCAAACCGAGCTAGAAATCCTTAGAACTCGTTTAACCGAAAAGCCTACATAGACTTCTCCAACTGACCTCAAATTTTGTGTGTGACTTCTACATGATATGTAAAGCTTATCTGCAATTTTCCAGAATTTTTCATGATATTTAACTATTTTTCACCATTTTTGGCCAAAACCGAGCATTAAATTCACCAAATATTCATCCTTTATCCAAAAATTACCAGAAATTCACAGAACTCATATTTTCATGTGTTTAAGACCTCTGTAAAATTTCATGACCTAACTTTAAACGACCAACAATCTGTCAAAAACACATACACCGACATAAACCGAATATACCTTTCGTTTTCCGCCACTACAAGCTACAAACTCGTCTTTCCGCCTTATCTACCACTAAACACAGAGCCTACAAACAACATACCACAATACCAAGCAAGTTACACTCACGATCAAGCCATTTCTCTCATGGTTTCGGTTATGATTCAAAAACAAAGATTTAAACCGTAAAAATTCGTTTTTGGTTCGTTTAACTCCTCTCTTGGACCAAGATCCCTTGTATAACCCGTATACATCACTTGATCACGCAAGAATCGGTTTTCATCTTTGAAACCTCATTTTCTTGCAAACAAACTCAAGAAACGTAGATGAACACGTGATTAACTCGACCTTTACCTCGGTTTTCTTGCTCCAAGTCTCGGGTTTTAGCTCATGAGATTTTGAGGAAGTGATGAAGATTGTTGATTGTTGTTTGAAAAAAGAAAAAAAAAATAAAGGCCAAGAGGCCGATCGGAATCCCATAAAGGGTGGGGTGGGACCCACATATTCATTCTTGGCCACTCATTTGGATTTCCGTAATCTGGATAATGTTTTGGATAATCTGGTTCAGTTCGTTTTTCGGTTAAACGTTTAATTCGGCTTAAAACGAGGCTAAAACGGTCTTTTTCGTCTTAAAAATGAAATTTATATAAAACCGATTTAAAAACTTAAACCATGACATTTATTAACTTAAAACGTCATATTATTAGTTATTACGCATCTTTTTCGGCTTGATCGATCGTCTCTTGCTCGGTTTGGTATTAAAGGTTTCGTTTAACGTACCGACGTACTATTAAATCGAAATCCTTTTTCTGTGCTTTAATCCACTTATCCCGAAGTTTTAATACTTCGTAACATCACTAAATATCATATATCTCGTCTATAATTGAACCCTCGATTCATTCGGGTTTCAATAACTATCGATCGTTTGATTGCATATTCAATACGATGAATTATATATTCACATACAATCAATACAATGAACCATGTATTCTCGTATAATTACCATGGTAACTCATGTACCCAACATTACATATGACGTAACTAACGTCCTTCGGTTAGGGTATACCTGGTTTCGTCGGAATCGTTACAACCAACAACCTCTTATTGATCGCTAATGTCAACCAAACATGTATCAGCTTGTGGTTCTCGATCCTCCTTGAGTTCCATAGTTCTATCAGTTCCTTCCATATGGAACCTTCTTCCCAAGAACTTATCCTTACGAGCAATAAACACTTTATGCTCATTTGGATTGTAGAAGTAACATCCCATTGAATCTTCAGGATATCCTACAAAGATACGCTTAGTGGATCGGCTTTCAAGTTTGTCTGGGGTGTAGATCTTAACATAAGCCTCACATGCCCTTAAATATGACAGTGATGGAACCCTTCCATGCCATATTTCAAAAGGTGTCCTGTCCACTTTCTTGGTTGGTGCCATATAACACCTCCTGACGGGGCATCTCCTCCATCATTTAAAATGTGGGCAGCAGAGATTAGTGTGAAACCCCAAAATGATAGAGGTAATGTGCTTCTAGCCATCATGGATCGAACCATATCCAATAAAGTTCGATTCCTCCTTTCAGACACACCATTATGTTGTGGTGTTCCAGGTAGAGTAAGTTGTGAGACAATCCCATAATTCCTAAGATGTTCTAGAAACGCATCATTGAGGTATTCACATCCTCTATCGGAACGTAGTACTTTGATTGTTTTGTTGAGTTGATTTTGTACTTCATTTTGGAAGACTTTGAACATTTCAAAGGCTTCATTTTTGTGTCTTAACAAGAACACATACCCATAGCGACTATAACCGTCGGTAAAGGTAATGAAGTATCTTTCACCATTCCTTGTCATTGTCCTAAAAGGACCACATACATCTGAATGTATGATACCTAATAAGTCTTTCGCCCTTTTATTAGTTCCATAAATGGTTCTTTGGTCATTTTTCCCAATAAACAAGATTCACATTCATCAAATGAATCATCACTTGATTTCAAAAGACCATTCTTTTGAAGTGTATGAATCTGATCGTTCTTTATGTGACCAAGGCAACAATGCCAAAGAAAAGTTTTACTCAAATCCAATTTGAGTCTTTTGGTGCTAGCTTAGTACAATGAGTTATCAATGGATGTATTATCATGAACCAATTCATAAATGCCATTAAACGGCATTGCTTTAAAATAATTGACATCATTCATGAATACATAGGAACCATTGTTCACAAACTTGAAATCATAACCAAATTGTCTTAATACAGAAACAGAGATAATATTCTTAGTTAAACTAGGAGAATACAGATTGTTTTTCAAAATAACTTCCAAACCATTTGGAAGCTTCAAAACATAATCTCCTTGAGCTTGGACGTCAACCTTTGCTCCATTGCCCATGAAGAGACTTATATCTCCTTTCTTGAAATCATTTCTTCTTTTGAACCCCTGCAATGAATTGTAGATATGAGTTCCACATCCGGTATCCAATACCCATGTATCAGAAGAACAATATTAAGATCAATATGGATCATGAAAGTTGTACCTGAGGTATGCCCCGCATCCCTCTTAGCTTTCAACTCTTTGAGATAGGTAGGACAATTTCTCATCCAGTGACCTATCTCCCCACAAAAAAAGCACGAATCCTCAGCGCTAACCTTTAGCTTCTTGGGTTTTGGTTCTGCCTTTGCCTTTCCCTTGAAACCCTTCTTGACTTGCCCCTTACCCACGGCAACCTTTGCCTTTGGTTCCGGGTGACGCCTTTTCTTCAAGCCACCCTCATTGATCGTAAGAACGGGTAAAACCTTTTTACCCATACTGGCTTCAGCTGTCTTAAGCATTGCGTGAAGCTCACCAATGTTTTTGTCCCATCCGTTCATGTTGTAGTTAATGACGAATGTCTCAAACCTTTTAGTTAGGCCGTTCAGGATCAAATTCGTGGCTAACTCTTTTGAGACGGTATAGTTAAGCCGTTCAAGCCGATCAATGTGGCTTTTCATCTTAAGCACATAAGATGATACAAATTGGGTTTCTTCCATATGACATGCATGAAGTGCTCGAACCATGTAGAAGCGCTCCACCCTAGCTTGAGTAAGGAACATTTCCTTAAGCTGGGTTATCATGTCATATTCCCCATGATTCTCGAAATCCTTTTGGATCTCGGGAATCATTGTTCCCGACATGAGGTAAGAAACTTGCACCGAATCTTCAGTGTATTTCAGCCAATCCGCATAGGCATCCAAGTTATTGACGTCGGGTTCATCGGGAATAGGATCGTCTAATATATAGGACTTCTTCTCTTGCTTGAGAACAATTCTCAAGTTTCGATACCAGTCCATAAAGTTGTTAAAGTTTAGACGATCCTTATAAAGAATGGATCTAAGTGACAGATTATGCACATGAGGGATAATAGCGTTAGGTGGATTGTTGATTGCGGCCATCTATAAAAGAATTTAACAAACTTCAATTTAGTATTTTCGATATCAACAAATTTTAATCATTAATACCCTTTAATGTCTCCAAGACAATTAATGAGTAAAATCTAGAATCCAACGTTTCATTCAAATAGTAGTTAGGTGACCTTTATCCTACTATTCAAATTAACAAGGTAGTCAACGTTTGACAATTGCAACCCTTTGCAACTTCTAGTTTTATGGGATCGGTTAAACATCATATGTTTTGTTGGCATGTTTAATCCCATCAACACCATTGAACGCCATGTGTCGGTGACCCTATTCACATGGTTTCCAAATCAAGTCGTCCTACTTACACACACGTGTGAGTTTACACATACAAGTGGTTAGGTGACCCTCATTCCAAAAGTATTGTAAAACCACCTTAAGATCACAAGTTTCCTTAAATGTGGTTAGGTGACCCTTACCCCACATCAAGTCTACAAGTGACTTAAGTGGCGTATAAAAGGATGGTGTTCTACTCGTTTTTAAAGGGATTTTAGTTTTCAAAATTCTAGATTGGAAAACTATATAATGTATGGTACTTTTGAAAACCAATTTTCAAGTTCCTTTTAATAAGCCCCATTTTATTGTGAAATCATTAACCTTTAATAAAACCAATTTTTATTACCTAATGATTTCTAAGGAACCAATTTTATGCAAGTTGTTGATATTAAGTTTGTTAATTATCCTTATCCAAATAAAATAAAACAAAATATAAATCAACCATGCAAGCATAAATAAACAACCATAAGTTCATAACCATAGCCACCTAAGATGACAACACTTGTTGACCAAAACAAGTGTGCCAAAAGGTCTTTCCTAAGAGACGAGAATGACACAAGGCATGTGTCGGTGAACTCCGACTTGATCCCGCATCCATATGCTTCAAGTGTCCACCTTGTGTGGTGAGTCTTCCACTTTATTTGGGCTTCCAATTGGGCTCCAACTTCAGCTCCTTGCTTCCATGGGCCTCCAAGTTTGGGCTTTGGTCTTTGGGCTAGAATCCCATATTGGACTATGAAGTCCATTATGGCCCAAAACCAAAACCGTAAGTTTGTTGCTTCTTCTTTTACAAAAAATATATCCTAATACATTTAGATTACAACTAATCTACTTATTATTACAAACCAATATGAAAGAACAAATAGATTACAAATCCAAATAAAATAATATTACAAACCAATATGAAAGAACAAATAGAATACAAATCCAAATAAAATAATATTACAACCAAATTGAATATTGAATAAATCACAACACAAACACACACCCAAACACAAGGTCATGTCTAGGTTATGAACATCCAAATGCACATCCAAATATGCAAGTATTACATGTCTAAAATGGTTCCTCTTGTGAACCTCAAACTTTCGGCCAAGGATAAGAAAACCGAAAGTTTCGGGTTTTGTCCAAACAAAAACAACCAATCATCCAAATGACTTAATTCTTCAAGATTATCACATGCATCTAAAGTATAACCTTGAAGAACTAAGGGGTAACCAAAAGCCCCAAAATTTCGGTCATATGGTGAACCACACCATAAAACCCGAAAATTTTTAGATCTATTGATGCATGTATCCGTATAAGCGGCTCTTGATGCCATTGTTGGGTTTTAACAAGATTATCAAAGCCATATAAACCCATTTATATGAAAAAACACAGTTGATTAATTAGTTTAAAATCTTGTTGTATTGATTAATATAAACCCTATTTTATATGTAAAACCCAAGCCCCGAATCTATATACGAATTTGCATGCATACAAAACAATATCCATAGGGGGTCTATGTAATACAACATTTCAAGATGCAAGAAAGATGAAGGAGATGACGGTTTGAATAGCAAGCCTTCAATGGAGAAGTGCCTCAAGCTTGTATACCCTCCAAGCCTTCAACAAACACCTTGTATGCTAGGATTTGTACTTAGAAAGTCTCTCCTTGTTCTTCTTCTTCCTATGGCCGAAATCAAAGGAGGAGAGAAAGAGAGAGTTCTTGTGTGTGTGAGAGAGAAAGTGTTGTTGATAATAACACTTGACCAACTAGAATGAATGCATGTCCTTGTAAATAACAAAACAATAAATGGATGAGAGAGAGGGGGAAAGGGGGGCGGCCCACCCTTTGTTTCCCACCAACAATTTCAAATCTTCAAGTATTATTATTTGGTATACCTTGCTTGTATGTTAAAAGAATTATTAACTAGCAAGGTATGTAACATGCATAATGTTATATGCCTTTTCATGTTTGTTATTTAACCAATTTAAATAACAACATAAAATACTTTCTCTCATAATACAAATTATCCATATAACTTATATATTACACAAGTGCAAATATCTAGAAACTAATTTCTAAATATTCTAAGTGTTTGATATTTACTTTTAGATCATATCTTGAATAAATATCATGGTGTTTGTCTAGCTTGTTATTGGGTATGACCCGACTTGGATCATAACGTACTAGCAACATCAACTCTAATATGTGTCTTGGGCAGACCGATTCCTACAGAAATGGATATCTCTTGGCAAATTGCGGTGACAGTGTTTCGGGCCAAGAAATTTACTAAGAGAACGGAAAGGAATAATTGGAATATGCCAAACAATCAGAAGGTGGGCTTCAACAAAGACACTCTAAGGTGTTACAATTGTCACGAGCCGGGTCATTTTGCCCATGAATGTACCAACCCAGAAAAGGAAGGAAATACAGAAAGGGCATTGGTTCTAGTGGGAAATACTATAAGAAAAGTTGGAGGTAGATCCAGAAATGGTGAAAGAGGTTTGGTTGATCAATAGTTCTCTTGGGTTGATCAGATGGCTGCTCTCAACATTAGCATCAGACTGCTAATTTTGCTCATGTTGAAGACACTGAGGAAGATAATGCTACTGAGGAACAAGTTAAGGAGCTTCAATTCGCGTTCATGGCATTCACCTCTCCCGGCTCATCTAAGGTAAGTTTCCAATCATGTTCTCAAGATTGTATTCATAAGATAAATTTGTATAAGCTCATAATGATAACTTGCTTAGAGACATGGAAACGGTAAAATCTGAAAACCATAAACTCAATAAAAACTAAAAAGCTTACCTTGATAAAATTGAGGCACAGAAAAAGGATTTTACCAAACTAAAATCTAAATTTAACCTGAAAAGTTGCAATCACCTTGATGTAAAACAAAAAAAAGGTAGAATTAACTACTGAACTGGAAGCCTCTAAATAAAAATTTTCAAAACTGAGTGAAAAAATTAAAATGGCTGAACTCGATTTCTAAAAAATTGATGGCTCTAGTAATGTAGTTAATTCTATGATTGAAAATCAATTATGGTGGAAGGATAATGAGGGTGAGGGTATAGGATATAGTCAGGTACCCCCACCATATAATGACAACTACACAAGTCTTCCTCTCACCAAAGAGCAGGAAGTAAATGTTAAAGATATGATGTATGGTAAATCTGCTAATAATGAAAGGATCGACTCAGTAGAAACTGATGCGTCCATTTCAAAAGTGAACAATTCTGATGTGTTTGCTTCATGTGCAGATAGAGTGATCATTGAGGATTGGACTGATGAGGATGATGAGTCTCGTGTTTCAATAAATAAAGACATTATTTCTGATGTTTTTTTAAAATTACATGTTTGAAAATTGTTATTCCGACTGCTTGTGTGGGATCTGTTTTTAAGAGCAAGGATACTTGTGTGGTTGATTCCGTTAAGACTTTAAATTCTGATAATGTGATTTCTAATAAGTTTAAAAAATCAAAAAACTCCAACAAGTACTCATCGCCTAAGTTTGTTAAAGAGGGATGCTCTATTGACAAACAAGGCAGTAAGTTAAATAATGTGACAAGTGGTGAGCGACATGTAAAGCAAACTGGTCCACACAACCAGTCCAGACAGGGAGTTGCCCAAAATAATTTCTATCTAAAACGTCAAACTTGTTTTAACTGTGGCACTCCCGGTCATATTTCCATAAATGGTCCACATCGTCCATATGTTCCTTATTATAGATTCTATCAGAGTAATATGCCTTACATGCCTCATTATAGTTACAGGCAAAAATTCAGGCATTATTAGGCTAATCCCTCTGACGATGATTGGAACAGAAAGAAATCTGGCGTGTTTAGTCCTCATCAGACCAAGCCTAACATGTTATGTAAAGAGGATAGAAAAGGTGTTTCGGTCTCTAAAACTAACACGGATTCTAAATTGAAACAAGTGAAAATGACAAAATCGTCTGTTTCTAATCCTCAAAAACCAGAGATCAAGTCATCCATTCATACCTATAATGCCAAATCTTACAGTGGCAGACATAAATGGTTGCCTAAATCTCCGGTAAAAGAGTCTCTAAATTTAGTGTTAGATGGTCAAAAGGACATGTCATGGCAACCTATGACAACCTTAGATGAATCAGGGACACCCAGTGTAACTATGGACTGGGTACCAAAGTCTAACTAATCTCGCACATCGTGTAGGAATAGATATGGAGAAATATCATCAGACCTTGGTATGTTGATAATGGTTGTTCCAGGCACATGACAAGAGACATTTCCCAGTGGCACGACATTCAAATATTTAATGGTGGGTATGTGTCCTTTGTGGGAGAAGAAAATGGGAAGATTGCACAGGAGGGTTCCGTAAGTAACGGTGTTCTGAAATTTGAAAATGTTAATTTTGTTCAAGAGTTTAAGCACAGTTTGTTGAGAATGTCACAAATCTGAGATAAAGGCTTTTCAACTCATTTTACTAAGAAAGAGTGTTTTATTTTGAAATCTGGTATCATTATACTAGAAGACTAGATTCTTGTTCGATCACAAAGAAAAGATAATGCTTATGTAATTGACATGAACAAAAATGTTCCTGATGAAATAACCTGCTTGTTTTCAAAAGTGTCAAAACATAACGCCATGCTTTGGCATCGTCGTATTGGTCATGCTAATATGAAAAAGTTAAACAGTCTTGCTAAAATCGATTTGGTACGTGGATTACCTGTTAAAGATTTTGTTACTGTTGAAAAATGCGTGGCTTGTGCCTTGGGTAAACATCATCGAAAAACTCATAAGCCAAAATTGATTAATACCATTTCATCCGTTTTTCAACTGTTACATATGGACCTTTTTGGTCCGGTTCATGTTTTGAGTCTTTCTCGCAGTTCTTACTGTCTCGTTATTACTGATGACTACTTACGTTCTACTTGGGT